>NW_027254792.1:146835-169335 GCF_044704955.1 Pristiophorus japonicus | reverse complement strand
AAGGTTCTGTGCTGGGGCCCCAGCTGTTTACATTGTACATTAATGATTTAGACGAGGGGATTAAATGTAGTATCTCCAAATTTGCGGATGACACTAAGTTGGGTGGCAGTGTGAGCTGCGAGGAGGATGCTATGAGGCTGCAGAGTGACTTGGATAGGTTAGGTGAGTGGGCAAATGCATGGCAGATGAAGTATAATGTGGATAAATGTGAGATTATCCACTTTGGTGGTAAAAACAGAGAGACAGACTATTATCTGAATGGTGACAGATTAGGAAAAGGGGAGGTGCAACGAGACCTGGGTGTCATGGTACATCAGTCATTGAAGGTTGGCATGCAGGTACAGCAGGCGGTTAAGAAAGCAAATGGCATGTTGGCCTTCATAGCAAGGGGATTTGAGTACAGGGGCAGGGAGGTGTTGCTACAATTGTTCAGGGCCTTGGTGAGGCCACACCTGGAGTATTGTGTACAGTTTTGGTCTCCTAACCTGAGGAAGGACATTCTTGCTATTGAGGGAGTGCAGCGAAGGTTCACCAGACTGATTCCCGGGATGGCAGGACTGACCTATCAAGAAAGACTGGATCAACTGGGCTTGTATTCACTGGAGTTCAGAAGAATGAGAGGGGACCTCATAGAAACGTTTAAAATTCTGATGGGTTTAGACAGGTTAGATGCAGGAAGAATGTTCCCAATTTTGGGGAAATCTAGAACCAGGGGTCACAGTCTAAGGATAAGGGGTAAGCCATTTAGGACCGAGATGAGGAGAAACTTCTTCACCCAGAGAGTGGTGAACCTGTGGAATTCTTTACCACAGAAAGTTGTTGAGGTCAATTCACTAAATATATTCAAAAAGGAGTTAGATGAGGTCCTTACTACTAGGGAGATCAAGGGGTATGGTGAGAAAGCAGGAATGGGGTACTGAAGTTGCATGTTCAGCCATGAACTCATTGAATGGTGGTGCAGGCTCGAAGGGCCGAATGGCCTACTCCTGCACCTATTTTCTATGTTTCTATGTTTCTATGTTTTCATGTACAATCAATGCCCATTCGGCATCAGGTCGGCAGCTGCCATATTCCAGCGCAACATGGAGAGTCTGCTCAAGTCCATCCCGGGGACAGTTGTATTTCAAGACGACATACTTATCATGGGCAGGGACACCGACTCCCATCTCCGGAATTTGGAGGAAGTACTAAAACGGTTGGATCGGGTAGGCCTACGAGTCAAGAAATCCAAGTGCCTGTTTCTCGCACCCGAGGTTGAATTTTTGGGCAGAAGGATTGCCGCTGATGGAATCTGCCCAACAGAGTCCAAAACAGAAGCAATTCACCTGGCACCCAGGCCCGGAATGTCTCAGAACTGCGCCTTTCTCGGGCTACTCAATTACTTTGGGAACTTTATGCAGAACTTAAGCACACTGCTGGAGCCTCTCCATGTGCTACTCAGGAAGGGGTGTGATTGGTTTTGGGGGGACGCCCAGGAACGCGCCTTCAATAAGGCACGCAACATTCTGCGTTCCAACAGTGTTGTGACTTTCTTTGACCCAGGTAAAAAGCTAGTTCTCACATGCGATGTGTCAGCGTGTGGGGTCGGGTGCGTTTTGCAACATGTCAATAGTGCGGGAAAATTACAACCCATAGCTTATGCCTCCAGGTCACTTTCGCGGGCGGAGCGCGGGTACGGAATGGTAGAGAAGGAGGCGCTCACGTGTGTGTACGGTGTCAAAAAGACGCACCAATACCTTTTCAGGGCCAAGTTCGCGTTAGAAACCGACCACAAGCCCCTCACGTCCCTACTATCCGAGAGCAAGGCAATAAACGCCAACGCCTCGGTGCGAATTCAACGGTGGGCACTCATGCTGGCGTCCTACGACTATACCCTAAGGCACAGACCAGGCACAGACAACTGTGCCGACGCGCTCAGCAGGCTACCTCTGGCGACCACGGAAGGGTCTGATGAACAGGACTGTGAGATAGTCATGGCAATCAATGCCTTTGAGTCCACAGGTTCGCCCATGACGGCTCGCCAAATCAGAGCTTGGACAGCCAACGCCCCCACGTTATCCTTAGTAAAAAGATGTGTCCTAACCGGCGACTGGGCAGAGGCTCGCGATGCCTGCCCCGAGGAATTAAAACCCTTTCAAAGACGCATGCATGAGCTATCACTATAAGCAGACTGCCTGATGTGGGGCAGCCGAGTAGTCATGCCTCTGCGAGGCAGAGAGGCATTTGTCCGGGAGCTCCACCGCGAGCACCCGGGGATCGTTCTCATGAAGGCCATAGCCAGGTCCCATGTCTGGTGGCCTGGCATTGACGCGGACTTAGAGCTCTGCATCCGAAGGTGCACCATTTGTGCCCAACTCAGCAATGCCCCCAGGGAGGCTCCACTGAGCCCCTGGCCCTGGCCTACTAAACCGTGGTCGCGGGTGCACGTAGAGTATGCGGGCCCATTCATGGGCAAAATGTTCCTCGTAGTTTTTTCAAAGTGGATCGAATGCACCATTTTAAACTCGAGCACAACCTCCACCACTGTGGAGAGCCTCGCAACCATGTTTGCAACGCATGGAATCCCTGACATATTGGTCAGTGACAATGGTCCGTGCTTCACCAGCGCAGAATTCCAAGACTTTATAATTGACCACGGCATAAATCACGTCAAGACGGCACTGTTCAAGCCGGCCTCCAACGGCCAGGCGGAGAGAGCAGTGCAAATCATTAAACAAGGCATGCTTAAAATCCAAGGTCCCACGCTGCAGGGTCGCCTGTCGCGACTGCTGCTGGCATATAGATCTCGTCCACACTCACTGACTGGGATCCCCCCGCGCAACTGTTGATGAAAAGGACTTTAAAAACAAGGCTCTCATTAATCCTCCCAGACATGCACGAAATCGTTGAGGCAAAGCGCCGTAAGCTGACTGAGTACCATGACAGAAATTTGAGGGGGAGATGGAATGAGATAGGGGACAAAGTGTTTGTACTAAACTGTGGCAGGGGTCCAAAATGGCTTGCAGGGACAGTAATGGGCAAGGAAGGAGACAGGCTACTGGTAGTACAAATGGACAATGGCAAAACCTGCCGGAGGCATGTAGACCAAGTCAAAAGCAGATTTACCAGCAACACTGCGGAACCAGAGGCAGACTACAATGTGGAACTCGCACCACACCTGGTGGACAGACAGAGGGAACAACCTGAGGAAAGGGCAATCCCAACAGACAGCCCAGGCAAGTCAACAACAATCACACCAATCGAAACAGACAGCCCAGGCGAGATACCAGCGACCACACCCAAAGAAAAACAGACACCAAGGCAAACAACTGAACCACAACTCAGATGCTCCAAGCGAGAGCGTAGACCACCTGAGAGACTGAACCTATAAAGACAATAAGACCTTGGGGGAGGGTGATGTCATGTATCTTACATATTAACTGGATTCTAACATGCTGTACATGACTGTAATAAGATATGACCTGTAACCACCAGCATACCTTACCACCAGGGGTGCACTTGCAAGAGACAGGTATATAAGGACAGGTCTCAGGCAAGTGCAGCATTCCAGAGCTGTGAAATAAAGGTGCAGGTCCAGAGTGACCTTTGACTTCACGACATGCCTCGTGTGAGGGGACAGGACTTTACAAATAAGATCACGGCTGATCTTGGACCTCAACTCCACTTTCCGCCCGATCCCCATATCCCTTGATTCCTGGAATATCCAAAACTCATCGATCTCAGCCTTGAATATACTCAACGACTGAGCCTCCACAGCCCTCTGGGGCGGAGAATTTCATAAGAACATAAGAACATAAGAATTAGGAACAGGAGTAGGCCATCTAGCCCCTCGAGCCTGCTCCGCCATTCAACAAGATCATGGCTGATCTGGCCGTGGACTCAGCTCCACTTACCCGGCCGCTCCCCGTAACCCTTAATTCCCTTATTGGTTAAAAATCTATCTATCTGTGACTTGAATACATTCAATGAGCTAGCCTCAACTGCTTCCTTGGGCAGAGAATTCCACAGATTCACAACCCTCTGGGAGAAGAAATTCCTTCTCAACTCAGTTTTAAATTGGCTCCCCTGTATTTTGAGGCTGTGCCCCCTAGTTCTAGTCTCCCCGACCAGTGGAAACAACCTCTCTGCCTCTATCTTGTCTATCCCTTTCATTATTTTAAATGTTTCTGTAAGATCACCCCTCATCCTTCCGAACTCCAACGAGTAAAGACCCAGTCTACTCAATCTATCATCATAAGGTAACCCCCTCATCTCCGGAATCAGCCTAGTGAATCGTCTCTGTACCCCCTCCAAAGCCAGTATATCCTTCCTTAAGTAAGGTGACCAAAACTGCATACAGTTGCAGCAGGACCTCCCTGCTTTTGTACTCTATCCCTCTCGCAATGAAGGCCAACATTCCATTCACCTTCCTGATTACCTGCTGCACCTGCAAACTAACTTTTTGGGATTCATGCACAAGGACCCGCAGGTCCCTCTGCACCGCAGCATGTTGTAATTTCTCCCCATTCAAATAATATTCCCTTTTACTGTTTTTTTTCCAAGGTGGATGACCTCACACTTTCCAACATTGTATTCCATCTGCCAAACCTTAGCCCATTCGCTTAACCTATCTAAATCTCTTTGCAACCTCTCTGTGTCCTCTACACAACCCGCTTTCCCACTAATCTTTGTGTCATCTGCAAATTTTGTTACATTACACTCTGTCCCCTCTTCCAGGTCATCTATGTATATTGTAAACAGTTGTGGTCCCAGCATCGATCCCTGTGGCACACCACTAACCACCGATTTCCAACCCGAAAAGGACCCATTTATCCCGACTCTCTGCTTTCTGTTAGCCAGCCAATTCTCGATCCATGCTAATACATTTCCTCTGACTCCACGTACCTTTATCTTCTGCAGTAACCTTTTGTGTGGCACCTTATAGAATGCCTTTTGGAAATCTAAATACACCACATCCATCGGGACACCTCTATCCACCATGCTCGTTATATCCTCAAAGAATTCCAGTAAATTAGTTAAACATGATTTCCCCTTCATGAATCCATGTTGCGTCTGCTTGATTGCACTATTCCTATCAAGATGTCCCGCTATTTCTTCCTTAATGATAGCTTCAAGCATTTTCCCCACTACAGATGTTAAACTAACCGACCTATAGTTACCTGCCTTTTGCCTGCCCCCTTTTTTAAACAGAGGCGTTACATTAGCTGCTTTCCAATCCGCTGGTACCTCCCCAGAGTCCAGAGAATTTTGGTAGATTATAACGAATGCATCTGCTATAACTTCCGCCATCTCTTTTAATACTCTGGGATGCATTTCATCAGGACCAGGGGACTTGTCTACCTTGAGTCCCATTAGCCTGTCCAGCACTACCCCCCTGGTGATAGTGATTGTCTCAAGGTCCTCCCTTCCCACATTCCTGTGACCAGCAATTTTTGGCATGGTTTTTGTGTCTTCCACTGTGAAGACCGAAGCAAAATAATTGTTTAAGGTCTCAGCCATTTCCACATTTCCCATTATTAAATCCCCCTTCTCATCTTCTAAGGGATCAACATTTACTTTAGTCACTCTCTTCCGTTTTATATATCGGTAAAAGCTTTTACTATCTGTTTTTATGTTTTGCGCAAGTTTACTTTCATAATCTATCTTTCCTTTCTTTATTGGTTTCTTAGTCATTCTTTGCTGTTGTTTAAAATTTTCCTAATCTTCTAGTTTCCCACTAACCTTGGCCACCTTATACGCATTGGTTTTTAATTTGATACTCTCCTTTATTTCCCTGGTTATCCACGGCTGGTTATCCCTTCTCTTACCGCCCTTCTTTTTCACTGGAATATATTTTTGTTCAGCACTATGAAAGAGCTCCTTAAAAGTCCTCCACTGTTCCTCAATTGTGCCACCGTTTAGTCTGTGGTCCCAGTCTACTTTAGCCAACTCAGCTCTCATCCCACTGTAGTCCCCTTTGTTTAAGTATAGTACGCTCGTTTGAGACACTACTTCCTCATCCTCAATCTGTATTACAAATTCAACCATACTGTGATCACTCATTCCGAGAGGATCTTTTACTCGATCGTTTATTATTCCTGTCTCATTACACAGGACCAGATCTAAGATAGCTTGCTCCCTTGTAGGTTCTGTAACATACTGTTCTAAGAAACAATCCCGTATGCATTCTTTGAATTCCTCCTCAAGGCTACCCTGTGCGATTTGATTTGACCAATCGATATGTAGGTTAAAAGCCCCCATGATTACTGCCATTCCTTTTTCACATGCCTCCATTATTCCCTTGATTATTGTCCGCCCCACCATGAAGTTATTATTTGGGGGCCTATAAACTACGCCCACCAGTGACTTTTTCCCCTTACTATCTCTAATCTCCAAAGATTCACCAACCTCTGAGTGAAGAAATTCCTCCTCATCTCAGTCCTAAATGGCCGACCCCTTATTCTGAGACTGTGACCCCTGGTTCTAGACTCCTCAGCCCAGGGGGAAACATCCTCCCTGCATCTACTCTGTCAAGCCCTGTAAGAATTTTGTATGTTTCAATGAGATCACCTCTCATTCTTCCAAACTCTGGAGAATATCGGCCCAGTCTACGCAATCTCTCCTCATAGGGCAATCCCCCCATCCCAGGAATCAGTCTGGTGAACCTTCATTGCATCGCCTTCAAGGCAAGTATATCCTTCCTTAGGGTAAGGAGACCAAAACTGTGTGCAGTACTCCAGGTGTGGTCTCACCAGGGCTCTGTACAATTGTAGCAAGACTTCTGTGATATATTCACAGAGCACAGCACATACAGCTTCCAACATGGCAGGCAGCTCTCTCGGAAGCCTCCGGAAATCTGCCTGGTTCTGTTTATTATTAACTCTGCACTTGCAGTACACAATACATCCACATCCACAGTGTGGAGCTGCAAACATTACAAGCTTTCAGACATTACACTTCTCCCTCCTTAATGAAGAAGTTATTACAACAAACATCATACGTAACTTTCATGTTTATACATAACACAGGATATAAACTTATTTTTTTCCATATTTACAAATTTAACTTCACCACTTGTTTTCTGTTTCGAAGAGGATACCTTCGCTCTCGAACAGAACCTTCCAAACATGGTGTCGAATCTAAACTCATTCGAGGCTCATCCTGAGGAACGTTTTCCTCCACGGAATTTCCTTGATTTTCATTTGAACTCACTCTAACTTCAGGCTCTTTGTTTTCCTGACTCGGACTCAGACTTTCATTCTGATTCTCTCCTGGATTTGTTTCCAGTATATTGGATTTAGGATTTGCTACTGGTGTATCAAAACTATCTGATGAGTCAGAAATAATTGAATCATTCCCACCTTCAATTCCTTCCCCATCTGTAGGTAAAATATGATTAATGTGAACAAACCTAACCTGTCCATTATCAAACATCTTTACCAAATATGTGCGAGGACCACAGATCTTCACCACTCTTCCTGGTAACCACTTTAACCATTTATGGTGATGGTTCTTCACTCTCACCTTCTGGTTTAATTTCACACTTCTCTCTTTTACTCTACCTCCCTCATGATTCTCTTTCTGTCTTAATTGTGTCTCTTCTACGGACTGTGGCAAGTTTGGTTTTAACAACGAGAATCTGGTTCGTGGCTGTCGTTTGAGAAACAACTCTGCTGGTGTTCTACCAGTAGTTGTATGAGGAGTATTTCGATATATTATCAAAAAATTAGCCAATTTGTGATCCAATGACAACTGTCGTTTCCTTGGATTTGGATCTAACATTTGTTTTATGAGGGCACGTTTTACAATTTGTACAGTGCGCTCTGCTGCACCATTCGAAGCAGGATGGTATGGTGGAACCTTGGTATGTTTCACACCATTTTTTGCTCGTGAATTGTGCAAATTCTTCTGAACACAATTGTGGTCCATTATCGAAAACAATTTCTTCAGGGAAGCCAAATGCAGAAAATAATTTTCGTAAAATGTCCAATGTTTTACTTGTTGTTATTTTCCACATTGGAAACACCTCAACCCACTTCGAATGGCTATCTATCACAATGAACAATTGTTGTTCTTCTAACTCAGCAAAATCAATATGTAGCCTTTGCCACACCCTGGGAGGCTGCAATGGTACTGGTGGTGGTTGCTTGCTTACCGATTGACATGTCGTACACTGACTCATGATGTACTCTATATCTTTATCAAGACCTGGCCACCATAAATAACTGCATGCAAAACTCTTGGTCAAGCACATTCCCAGGTGCTGGTCATGGAGGTCTCCTAATAATTTGGACCTGAATTTATTTGGTATAACCACTCCTGATTCTTTTGACCACTTTCAATGGACCTGTTTTTTCAAAAGTTCATTCAGTGGATGTAATACTGTAGCCAAATTTGGTAGGAACTTCCCATAATAGTTCAAAAGACCCAAGAATGAACAAAGTTCAGTGACATTCCTGGGAGTGGGTGCATTTCTAATTGCTTCCAATTTTTCCATGATTGGATGTAAACCATCTTTGTCTACTCTGTACCCTAAGTACTCCACTGAGTTTTTAAGTAACTCACACTTACGAGCAGACACTCGTACTCTGTGCTTCTCTAGCCGTTTGAGGACTTCATTCAATATGTTATTATGAATTTGCCTATTTGGTGCTGAAATTAGTATGTCATTCAAATAACATACTACCCCTTCAATACCTTGCAAAATCTGGTTCATCACCCCTTGGAATATGGCAGGGGTGGAAGACACTCCAAACGGTAGCCTATTAAACTGATATAGGCCGAGATGAGTATTTATAGTCAAACATGACTTGGACTCCTCATCTAGTTCAAGCTGTAAGTAGGTATTCGTAAGATCCAGTTTTGAGAAGATCTGACCACCTGTCAGTGTTGTGAACAAATCTTCTATATTCGGCAATGTATTGGGGACATTACCCTCTAGAATCTGGTTTACGGTTACTTTATAATCACCACACAATCTTACCTTACCATCGGACTTAGGTACAACAACAATGGGTGTAGCCCAATTACATCGATCTATCTTACAAATAATGTTCTCAGTCTCTAGTCTTTTGAGTTCTTGCTCAACTTTCTCCTTGAGTGCATATGGTACGGAACGTGGCTTGTAGTAAACCGATCTAGCGTCCTTCTGTACCCTGACACTCACCTTGAAGCCTTGGATCAGACTGCCCGTTTCACAGAACACCTTCGGATATTTCTTGATAACCTCATCCGTTGATGAAAATCTCGCTTCCACACAGAAAATCTTACTCCAATCCAGCTTCAGTGAGCTCAACCAATTTCTTCCTAGTAAGGCAGACTTGTCTCCTTTCACTACTATTAGAGGCAAGTTCTGAAATTGATCTTTATATTTCACCGGTACGGTGATACGATCTACCACAGGAATTTTCTCTCCCGAGTAGCCTCGCAGCTCTATCTTGGATTTGTCCAGTTGGAAATCACGCAATTTGTCGCGGTATAGTGACTCTGGTACTACACTCACGGAGGCACCCGTGTCAATTTCCATTGGTATCTTGAATCCCGCAACATCTATGTGGATTTTGATGCTTTTCGAATCGCTGTCTGTTAACCTCGTGTTCCTGATGATGTGTAACTCTAACATCTCCTCGTCCTGTTGTTGTTCTTCCATGCTGTGTAGTCTCTGGGGATTTCTACTCATAGCTTTAAAAACTGCTTTACCCTTCAGTCGGCATGCCTTCGCAAGATACCCAGTCTTTCTGCAGAAGAAACACTCTGCCTTCACGTATGGACAACTTTGATCAATGTGTTGTCCCAGGCACCTATAGCACAACTTCGACGCTCTGGTTTCTGAGACTTTGGGCCCCCATCGTCTTTTACTTTGAACCTGCAGGTGATTTACCTCGGTTGACTGACGACCGTAATTATTATTTAATTCTCGGGAATATTGTTCGGCCATGCCCATCGACCTCGCTGTCTGACAAGCAATCTCAAAAGTCAAGTCATCCGTCGTCAATAACTTCCTTTTGATCGCATCATTTTTCACCCCACAAACAAAACAATCCTGTAATGCTCAGTTTTGAAAGTTTCCAAAATTACAGTGCATCGATAGCTTTTTAATGTTACGATGTAATCACTGATATTTCCATCAGTCTTTTGATTCGAATCCCGAAACGATAGCTTTCAGCAATTTCTAACGGTTTGGGGTTATAGTGCTGCTCCAGCTTCATTAAAATCTCTTTAAGCATTGTCTCCTTTGGCTCGTCAGGCACAAGCAGATTTACAAGGGTTTCGTACAATGCCGGACCTGCCTCCGATAAGAAGATCGCTTTCTTACGTTCCAACACAGCCCGGTTCTGGACTGCATTGTCTGGAACTTCGATTATATTATTTGCAGTGAAATACATTTGTAGCCGATCCACATATGCTTTATGTGCCTATATTCCCCAAAATATCCCAATACACCTGCTATTTTAATCTCTAGCTGTTCACACCGTGTGCTGTATTTTACCTCGGATTTTGTAGCTTTTTTCCAAAGACAGAAACTTTCAAAGTCTCTCTGTCGACTGGCTGAATCCTTCACCAACAAAATTTAAGCTTTAAATCAGCCGAAAAATCCCACCTCAATCGCCAAATGTGATATAGTCACAGAGCACAGCACACACAGCTTCCTACTTGGCAGGCAGCTCTCTCGGAAGCCTCTGGAAATCTGCCTGGTTCTGTTTATTATTAACTCTGTAGTTGCAGTACACAATACGTCCACATCCACAGTGTGGAGCTACAAACATTACAAGCTTACAGACATTACACTTCTCCCTCTTATACTCCAATCCCCCAGCAATAAAGGCCAACAAGTTGCTTGCTGTAGCTGCATGCTAACGTTCTGTGATTCCTGTATGAGAGCACCTCAGTCTCTCTGAACATCAGCATTTCATAGCTTCTCAGCAGTTAAACAAAGCAAACCCCAACAACAGCTTGCTTTTATGTAGGCCTTTACATAAGATCATAAGAAATAGGAGCAGGAGTAGGCCATTCGGCCCCTCGAGCCTGCTCCGCCATTTAATACCATCATGGCTGATCTGATCATGGATTCAGCTCCACTTCCCCGCCCGCTCCCCATAACCCCTTATTCCCTTATTGGTTAAGAAACTGTCTATTTCTGTCTTAAATTTATTCAATGTCCCATCTTCCACAGCTCTCTGAGGCAGCGAATTCCACAGATTTACAACCCTCTGAGAGAAGAAATTCCTCCTCATCTCAGTTTTAAATGGGCGGCCCCTTATTCTAAGATTATGCCCCCTAGTTCTAGTCTCCCCCATCAGTGGAAACATCCTCTCTGCATCCACCTTGTCAAGACCCTCATAATCTTATACATTTCGATAAGATCACCTCTCATTCTTCTGAATTCCAATGAGTAGAGACCCAGCCTCCTCAACCTTTCCTCATAAGTCAACCCCCTCATCCCCGGAATTAACCGAGTGAACCTTCTCTGAACTGCCTCCAAAGCAAGTATATCCTTTCGTAAATAGGGAAGTGGTGAAACGTCCCAAGATGCTTCACATCTGGTACAGGTCAGCAAATTTAACTGAACTAATGACCTTCCCTTCCTGGCTTGCCCTACACGTGACTCCAGTCCGATGTGGTACTCGGGATGGCCAATCAATTCAGCCTTACCCCAACCCATTGATGCGAGCACCATGGGAGCAGGCCGGGGAGCGGAAGGAACAGTGTGGCAGTGTACCACTCCAGGGAGCAGCACGTGCTGGAGCAGGAGAGCAACGGCAGTGAAGAGGGACATCATCAAGGTCCAGGTCGGTGATTGGAGCGTGGGCAGGTACAGCAGGAGCGGTGAGGTCGGGGCGAAGGAGCGGCGAGAGATTGTAGAGGGATGTGATTGGGGCCCAGGAGAGGAGAGGAGAGGGCCCAGGGGCAGCACGGGCCCAGCCCACACTGCGATATGTGTGGGCACTGGGTCCGTGCAGCAGAGCAGGTCTCCAGTTGTCCTGGTTAACCCTTGCCACTGGACCAAGACCTCGCTCTGTCAAGTCCGTGTGGTGGCTGGTGTGCAACGGTCACCCCACGTTAAAAAAATCCACACACAGGTATCTTCCACCCTTCAACATGGAGTTCGGGATCTGGAATATTAGGTCCTTCATTGAAACACCTGTGAACTTTTTGGCGTGGAAGCAAGTCATCCTCGACTCGAGGGACTGCCTACGATGATGATGATGATGGTGACCCTAACCTAAGTACAAACCGAGGAAGGACTCTGAGAATGGCATCCTCGATAAGGTTAGCCCAGTCTTGATCCGGACATGGACACAAGAGCAGAATGGGAAGGGGTGAGGTAAGAGTAACTGCCCTTGACATCAAGCCGTGCATTCAAGGACACCCAGTCAACCTCAGGCCAATGCAACAGAGAGTCGAGTCACATCCGACACAAAAGAAGATGGTTATTTGTCTGAGGCCAATGTTATTCACCTGTGCTGTACCTGCCCTGGGAGTGTTTGATGGGACAGTGTAGAGGGAGCTATACTCTGTATCTAACCCCCTGTACCTGCCCTGGGAGTGTTTGATGGGGACAGTGTAGAGGGAGCTTTACTCTGTATCTAACCCCCTGTACCTGCCCTGGGAGTGTTTGATGGACAGTGTAGAGGGAGCTTTATTCTGTATCTAACCCCGTGCTGTACCTGCCCTGGGAGTGTTTGATGGGACAGTGTAGAGGGAGCTTTACTCTGTATCTAACCCCCTGTACCTGCCCTGGGAGCGTTTGATGGACAGTGTAAAGGGAGCTTTATTCTGTATCTAACCCCGTGCTGTACCTGCCCTGGGAGTGTTTGATGGGACAGTGTAGAGGGAGCTTTACTCTGTATCTAACCCATGCTGTACCTGCCCTGGGAGTGTTTGATGGGACAGTGTAGAGGGAGTTTTACTCTGTATCTAACCCCCTGTACCTGCCCTGGGAGTGTTTGATGGACAGTGTAGAGAGAGCTTTACTCTGGATCTAACCCCGTGCTGTACCTGCCCTGGGAGTGTTTGATGGGACAGTGTAGAGGGAGCTTTACTCTGTATCTAACCCATGCTGTACCTGCCCTGGGAGTGTTTGATGGGACAGTGTAGAGGGAGCTTTACTCTGTATCTAACCCCCTGCACCTGCCCTGGGAGTGTTTGATGGGACAGTGTAGAGGGAGCTTTACTCTGTATCTAACCCCCTGTACCTGCCCTGGGAGTGTTTGATGGGACAGTGTAGAGGGAGCTTTACTCTGTATCTAACCCCCTGCACCTGCCCTGGGAGTGTTTGATGGGACAGTGCAGAGGGAGCTTTACTCTGTATCTAACCCGTGCTGTACTGAGCCAAGTGTAGGAGGAAGGAGACCAGTACGTGATTAAAGATAATAATTCAGGTGAAATGTGGATTGGAGAGGTGAAGTAGGCCAAGAAAAAAGTAAATGAAAGTCAGAATTATTAAAATAAAAGTTAAAAATGGGGAGGAGCTGAATTATTCATGTTCTCAATATTTGAATGTAAACTATTAAGATGTCCCCGTCCAATTGGTCAATTCTCACTACTGATGGTGGCAGATTCTCTTCACAGCACCCCCTACTGGCCAGAGATGACAGTGACAAAGGAACATTGAATGGGGAACATTGACGTAACGATTTACAATGGCAAATGGTGACAAAAACGTGTGACCAAACCCTGAAACAGGAAGTGAGGTTTGTGGACGGGAAGTGTATACCCATGCGCAGGATGTTTGCGAAGAAATAGCAGTTGATCATCCATGACATTGCACACAGGGAATTGACAGCATGTGTAGTCTGTGTAGCAGGGTTCGAAGGGTGGGGACCATAAGCACATAAGAAATAGGAGCAGGAGTCGGCCATTTGGCCATTCGAACCTGCTCCGCCATTTAATAAGATCATGGCTGATCTGATCATGGACTCAGCTCCACTTCCCTGCCCACTCCCCATAACCCTTTACTCCCTTATCACTCAAAAGTCTGTCTATCTCCGCCTTAAATATATTCAATGACCATGCCTCCACAGATTTACAACCCTCAGAAAGAAGAAATTCCTCCTCACCTCAGTTTTAAATGGGCGGCCCCTTATTCTAAGACTATACCCCCTAGTTCTAGTCTCCCTATCAGTGGAAATATCCTCTCTGCATCCACCTTGTCAAGCTCCCTCATAATCTTATATGTTTCGATAAGATCACCTCTCATTCTTCTGAATTCCAATGAGTAGAGGCTCAATCCCCTCATCTCTGCAATCAACCCAGTGAACCTTCGCTGAATAGCCTTCAATGCAAGTATATCCCTCCTTAAATACGGAGACCAAAACTGCACGCAGTACTCCAGGTGTGACCTCACCAATACCCTGTACAGTTGTAGCAGGACTTCTCAGCTTTAATACTCTATCCCCTTTGCAATAAAGGCCAACATTCTATTGGCCTTCCTGATTACTTGCTGTTCCTGTATAACTAACTTTTTGTGTTTAATATTCAAAGGGGAGTTAGATATGGCCCTTATGGCTAAAGGGATCAAGGGGTATGAAGAGAAAGCAGGAAAGGATACTGAGGGAATGATCAGCCATGAACTCATTGAATGGTGGTGCAGGCTCGAAGGGCCAAATGGCCTACTCCTGCACCTATTTTCTATGTTTCTCTGTTTCTATGACTCCCAGGTCTCTCTGTACTGCAGCACTTTGCAAATTTTCTCCATGAAAATAATAATTTGCTTTTCTAGTTTTTCTGTCAAAGTGCATGACCTCACACTTTCCCACATTATGCTCCATCTGCCAAATTTTTGCTCACTCACTTAGCATGTCTGTGTCCTCCTCACAATTTGCTTTCCCACCCATCTTTGTATCATCAGCAAACTTGTCTACATTACACTCAGTCCCTTCATCCAAGTCATTAATATAGATTGTAAATAGTTGAGGCCCCAGCACTGATCCCTGCGGCACCCCACTAGTCACTGTTTGCCAACCAGAGAATGACCCATTTATCCCGACCATGGCAGACATAATTCAGTTCTCATTTTAATGACACGGATTCTCTACTCATTTTTATACATTTGCCTTCAAAATTCACCTATCCGCAGTTTGACTGGAAACTATCCTATGTAAACAAGTAAAGCTGCAATACATCTTCCCACCAGTGGTGGTGCTGTGGCGCGTCAGGTCGGGAAATTAAATTCATAGAAACATAGACATAGAAACATAGAAAATAGGTGCAGGAGTAGGCCATTCGGCCCTTCTAGCCTGCACCGCCATTCAATGAGTTCATGGCTGAATATTCAACTTCAGTACCCCATTCCTGCTTTCTCGCCATACCCCTTGATCCCCCTAGCAGTAAGGACCTCATCTAACTCCTTTTTGAATATATTTAGTGAATTGGCCTCAACAACTTTCTGTGGTAGAGAATTCCACAGGTTCACCACTCTCTGGGTGAAGAAGTTCCTCCGCATCTCGGTCCTAAATGGCTTACCCCTTATCCTTAGACTGTGACCCCTGGTTCTGGACTTCCCCAACATTGGGAACATTCTTCCTGCATCTAACCTGTCTAACCCCGTCAGAATTTTATATGTTTCTATGAGGTCCCCTCTCATTCTTCTGAACTCCAGTGAATACAAGCCCAGTTGATCCAGTCTTTCTTGATAGGTCAGTCCCGCCATCCCGGGAATCAGTCTGGTGAACCTTCGCTGCACTCCCTCAATAGCAAGAATGTCCTTCCTCAGGTTAGGAGACCAAAACTGTACACAATACTCCAGGTGTGGCCTCACCAATGCCCTGTACAACTGTAGCAACACCTCCCTGCCCCTGTACTCAAATCCCCTTGCTATGAAGGCCAACATGCCATTTGCTTTCTTAACCGCCTGCTGCACCTGCATGCCAACCTTCAATGACTGATGTACCATGACACCCAGGTCTCTTTGCACCTCCCCTTTTCCTAATCTGTCACCATTCAGATAATAGTCTGTCTCTCTGTTTTTACCACCAAAGTGGATAACCTCACATTTATCCACATTATACTTCATCTGCCATGCATTTGCCCACTCACCTAACCTATCCAAGTCGCTCTGCAGCCTCACAGCATCCTCCTCGCAGCTCACACTGCCACCCAACTTAGTGTCATCCGCAAATTTGGAGATACTACATTTAATCCCCTCATCTAAATCATTAATGTACAGTGTAAACAGCTGGGGCCCCAGCACAGAACCTTGCGGTACCCCACTAGTCACTGCCTGCCATTCTGAAAAGTACCCATTTACTCCTACTCTTTGCTTCCTGTCTGACAACCAGTTCTCAATCCATGTCAGTACACTACCCCCAATCCCATGTGCTCTAACTTTGCACATCAATCTCTTGTGTGGGACCTTGTCGAAAGCCTTCTGAAAGTCCAAATATACCACATCAACTGGTTCTCCCTTATCCACTCTACTGGAAACATCCTCAAAAAATTGCAGAAGATTTGTCAAGCATGATTTCCCTTTCACAAATCCATGCTGACTTGGACCTATCATGTCACCTCTTTCCAAATGCACTGCTATGACATCCTTAATAATTGATTCCATCATTTTACCCACTACCGATGTCAGGCTGACCGGTCTATAATTCCCTGTTTTCTCTCTCCCTCCTTTTTTAAAAAGTGGGGTTACATTGGCTACCCTCCACTCCATAGGAACTGATCCAGAGTCAATGGAATGTTGGAAAATGACTGTCAACGCATCCACTATTCCCAAGGCCACCTCCTTAAGTACTCTGGGATGCAGTCCATCAGGCCCTGGGGATTTATCGGCCTTCAATCCCATCAATTTCCCCAACACAATTTCCCGGCTAATAAGGATTTCCCTCAGTTCCTCCTCCTTACTAGACCCCCCGACCCCTTTTATAACCGGAAGGTTGTTCGTGTCCTCCTTCGTGAATACCGAACCAAAGTACTTGTTCAATTGGTCCGCCATTTCTTTGTTCCCCGTTATGACTTCCCCTGATTCTGACTGCAGGGGACCTACATTTGTCTTTACTAACCTTTTTCTCTTTACATATCTATAGAAACTTTTGCAATCCGTCTTAATGTTCCCTGCAAGCTTCTTCTCATACTCCATTTTCCCTGCCCTAATCAAACCCTTTGTCCTCCTCTGCTGAGTTCTAAATTTCTCCCAGTCCCCAGGTTCGCTGCTATTTCTGGCCAATTTGTATGCCACTTCCTTGGCTTTAATACTATCCCTGATTTCCCTTGATAGCCACGGTTGAGCCACCTTCCCTTTTTTATTTCTATGCCAGACAGGAATGTACAATTGTTGTAGTTCATCCATGCGGTCTCTAAATGTCTGCCATTGCCCATCCACAGTCAACCCCTTAAGTATCATTCGCCAATCCATCTCAGCCAATTCACGCCTCATACCTTCAAAGTTAGCCTTCTTTAAGTTCTGGACCATGGTCTCTGAATTAACTGTTTCATTCTCCATCCTAATGCAGAATTCCACCATATTATGGTCACTCTTCCCCAAGGGGCCTCGCACAACGAGATTGCTAATTAATCCTTTCTCATTACATAACACCCAGTCTAAGATGGCCTCCCCCCTAGTTGGTTCCTCGACATATTGGTCTAAAAAACCATCCCTAATGCACTCCAGAAAATCCTCCTCCACCGTATTGCTTCCAGTTTGGTTAGCCCAATCTATGTGCATATTAAAGTCACCCATTATAACTGCTGCACCTTTATTGCACGCACCCCTAATTTCCTGTTTGATGCCCTCCCCAACATCACTACTACTGTTTGGAGGTCTGTACACAACTCCCACTAACGTTTTTTGCCCTTTGGTGTTCTGCAGCTCTACCCATATAGATTCCACATCATCCAAGCTAATGTCCTTCCTAACTATTGCCTTAATCTCCTCCTTAACCAGCAATGCTCCCCACCTCCTTTTCCTTTTATTCTATCCTTCCTGAATGTTGAATACCCCTGGATGTTGAGTTCCCAGCCCTGCTCATCCTGGAGCCACGTCTCCGTAATCCCAATCACATCATATTTGTTAACATCTATTTGCACAGTTAATTCATCCACCTTATTGCGGATACTCCTTGCATTAAGACACAAAGCCTTTAGGCTTGTTTTTTTAACACCCTCTGTCCTTTTAGAATTTTGCTGTACAATGGCCCTTTTTGTTCTTTGCCTTGGGTTTCTCTGCCCTCCACTTTTCCTCATCTCCTTTCTGTCTTTTGTTTTTGCCTCCTTTTTGTTTCCCTCTATCTCCCTGCATTGGTTCCCATCCCCCTGCCATATTAGTTTAACTCCTCCCCAACAGCACTAGCAAACACTCCCCCGAGGACATTGGTTCCGATTCTGCCCAGGTGCAGACCGTCCGGATTGTACTGGTCCCACCTCCCCCAGAACCGGTTCCAATGCCCCAGGAATTTGAATCCCTCCCTGCTGCACCATTGCTCAAGCCACGTATTCATCTGAGCTATCCTGCGATTCCTACTCTGACTAGCACGTGGCACTGGTAGCAATCCCGAGATTACTACTTTTGAGGTCCTACTTTTTAATTTAGCTCCTAGCTCCTTAAATTCATTTCGTAGGAACTCATCCCTTTTTTTACCTATGTCATTGGTACCAACGTGCACCACGACAACTGGCTGTTCTCCCTCCCTTTTTAGAATGTCCTCCACCCGCTCCGAGACATCCTTGACCCTTGCACCAGGGAGGCAACATACCATCCTGGAGTCTCGGTTGCGGCCGCAGAAACGCCTATCTATTCCCCTTACAATTGAATCCCATAATTTTTGGGCTGGCACCAGAATAAACAGACCATGAAAAGCCAACGAATGCCCTACAGGGAGGGAACGCTGTCACTCCCAGGTGACTCCAGTCCCGGGACGCCACCTCTCGTTGGTCAGTATTCCAGGAGATGTCGACACATAAGAACATAAGAAATAGGAGCAGGAGTCGGCCATACGGCCCCTTGAGCCTGCTCCGCCATTTAATACCATCATGGCTGATCTGATCATGGACTCAGGTCCACTTCCCTGCCCGCTCCCCATAACCCCTTATTCCCTTATCGGTTAAGAAACTGTCTATCTCTGTCTTAAATATATTCAATGTCCCAACCTCCACAGCTCTCTGAGGCAGCGAATTCCACAGATTTACAACCCTCTGAGAGAAGAAACTTCTCCTCATCTCAGTTTTAAATGGGCGGCCCCTTATTCTAAGATCATGCCCCCTAGTTCTAGTCTCCCCCATCAGTGGAAACATCCTCTCTGCATCCACCTTGTCAAGTCCCTCATAATCTGATACGTTTCAATAAGATCACCTCTCATTCTTCTGAATTCCAATGAGTAGAGGCCCAAACTCCTCAACCTTTCCTCATAAGTCAACCCCCTCATCCCCGGAATCAACCGAGTGAACCTTCTCTGAACTGCCTCCAAAGCAAGTATATCCTTTCGTAAATATGGAAACCAAAACTGCTCGCAGTATTCCAGGTGTGGCCTCACCAATACCCTGTATAACTGGAGCAGGACTTCCCTGCTTTTATACTCCATCCCCTTTGCAATAAAGGCCAAGATACCATTGGCCTTCCTGATCACTTGCTGTACCTGAATACTAACCTTTTGTGTTTCATGCACAAGTACCCCCAGGTCACGCTGTACTGCTGCACTTTGCAATCTTTCGCCATTTAAATAATATGACCTCCAACCACCCTGCCCCCATACTCCCACCTTCCTGAATCAATTGGAAAGCAAACAGATGCTCCGTTATCCGAGTGTCGTCCTTATCAGCCGGCCATGGCTTAGTGGGTAGCTCTATCGCCTCTGTACTGGGAACTGGACCCACAACCTTCTGATTCAGAGACTTGAGAACAGAAATCTAGGCTGGCACTCCCAGAGCAGTACTGAGGGAGTGCCGCACTGTCAGAGGGGCAGTACTGAGGGAGCGCCGCACTGTCGGAGGGGCAGTACTGAGGGAGTGCCGCACTGTCGGAGGGGCAGTACTGAGGGAGCGCTGCACTGTCGGAGGGGCAGTACTGAGGGAGCACTGCACTGTTGGAGGGGCAGTACTGAGGGAGCGCCGCACTGTCGGAGGGGCAGTACTGAGGGAGTGCCGCACTGTCGGAGGGGCAGTACTGAGGGAGTGCCGCACTGTCGGAGGGGCAGTACTGAGGGAGCGCCGCACTGTCGGAGGGGCAGTACTGAGGGAGTGCCGCACTGTCGGAGGGGCAGTACTGAGGGAGCGCTGCACTGTCGGAGGGGCAGTACTGAGGGAGTGCCGCACTGTCGGAGGTGCCGTCTTTCGGATGAGACGTTAAACCGAGGGCCCTGTCTGCTCTCTCAGGTGGATGTAAAAGCTCCCACAGCACTATTTCGAAGAAGAGCAGGGGAGTCCTTGGAGAATAGTTATCCCTCAATCAAATCACTAAAACTGATTATCTGGTCATTATCACATTGCAGTGTGTGGGAGCTTGCTGTGCGCAGATTGGCCGCCGGGTGTCCCACATTACACAGTGAGTATATTTGAAAAAGTGCTTTGCTCGTTGTGAGGTTTCGGGATATTCTGAGCTTTTGATTGGCGCTGTTCAATCCAAGTCTTTCTCTCTTCAATATTTTTATCATTAATAAACAAAAGTGTTGAAAGAGAAGCTGGGGAAAAGCACTTGGTTTTATCTCAATGCCCCGATGATTTGCCCCCGGGTATTGATCGGGGCTCGGTGCCGGGGGTGAATCTGTAACTGCAGGAGGCTGCAGGGTGAGCGAGGAGGGTGGGTGACCCCCGGTACGTGGTCTCCTCGCTGGGTGGGCCTCGAAACCCCTCCGTTATAAACACGGCAACTTGCCCAGGGCTCTCCATCAACGAGGCTTGTGCTAACCCCGGAAATAGCTCACTCAGCTCAGTGACCCCTGGGCCAGGGAGAGAGTGACCCCTGGGCCAGACAGAGAGTGACCCCTGGGCCAGACAGAGAGTGACCCCTGGGCCAGACAGAGAGTGACCCCTGGGCCGAGGAGAGAGTGACCCCTGGGCCGAGGAGAGAGTGAGCCCTGGGCCGAGGAGAGAGTGACCCCTGGGCCGAGGAGAGAGTGACCCCTGGGCCGGGGAGAGAGTGACCCCTGGGCCGAGGAGAGAGTGACCCCTGGGCCGGGGAGAGAGTGACCCCTGGGCCGAGGAGAGAGAGTGACCCCTGGGCCGGGGAGAGAGTGAGCCATGGGCCGAGGAGAGAGTGACCCCTAGGCCGAGGAGAGAGTGACCCCTAGGCCGAGGAGAGAGTGACCCCTGGGCCGGGGAGAGTGTGACCCCTGGGCCGGGAACTTGCCCAGGGCTCTCCATCAACGCGGCTTGTGCTAACCCCGGAAATAGCTCGCTCAGCTCAGTGACCCCTGGGCCAGACAGAGAGTGACCCCTGGGCCAGACAGAGAGTGACCCCTGGGCCGAGGAGAGAGTGACCCCTGGGCCAGACAGAGAGTGACCCCTGGGCCAGACAGAGAGTGACCCCTGGGCCGAGGAGATAGTGACCCCTGGGCCGAGGAGAGAGTGACCCCTGGGCCGAGGAGAGAGTGACCCCTGGGCCAGGGAGAGAGTGACCCCTGGGCCGGGGAGAGAGTGACCCCTGGTCCAGGGAGAGAGTGACCCCTGGGCCGGGGAGAGAGTGACCCCTGGGCCAGGGAGAGAGTGACCCCTGGGCCAGGGAGAGAGTGACCCCTGGGCCGAGGAGAGAGTGACCCCTGGGCCGGGGAGAGAGTGACCCCTGGGCCAGGGAGAGAGTGACCCCTGGGCCAGGGAGAGAGTGACCCCTGGGCCGAGGAGATAGTGACCCCTGGGCCGAGGAGAGAGTGACCCCTGGGCCGAGGAGAGAGTGACTCATGGGCCGAGGAGAGAGTGACCCCTGGGCCGGGGAGAGAGTGACCCCTGGGCCGGGGAGAGAGTGACCCCTGGGACAGGGAGAGAGTGACCCCTGGGCCAGACAGAGAGTGACCCCTGGGCCAAGGAGAGAGTGACCCCTGGGCCGAGGAGAGAGGGAACCCTGGGCCGAGGAGAGAGTGACCCCTGGGCCGAGGAGAGAGTGACCCCTGGGCCGAGGAGAGAGTGACCCCTGGGCCGAGGAGAGAGTGACCCCTGGGCCGAGGAGAGAGTGACCCCTGGGACGAGGAGAGAGTGACCCCTGGGCCGAGGAGAGAGTGACCCCTGGGCCAGAGAGAGAGTGACCCCTGGGCCAGGGAGAGAGTGACCCCTGGGCCAGGGAGAGAGTGACCCCTGGGCCGAGGAGAGAGTGACCCTGGGCCGAGGAGAGAGTGACCCCAGAGAGAGTGACCATGGCCGGGGAGAGAGTGACCCCTGGGCCGGGGAGAGAGTGACCCCTGGGCCAGAGTGAGAGTGACCCCTGGGTCAGGGAGAGAGTGACCCCTGGGCCAGGGCGAGAGTGACCCCTGGGCCGAGGAGAGTGACCCCTGGGCCGGAGAGAGAGTGACCCCTGGGCCGGGAGAGAGTGACCCCTGGGCCGGGAGAGAGTGACCCTGGGCCGGGGAGAGAGTGACCCCTGGGCCGGCGAGAGAG
>NW_027254792.1:87861-146635 GCF_044704955.1 Pristiophorus japonicus | reverse complement strand
GTCGGGGGTGTGTGTCGGGGGGTGTGTGTCGGGGGGGTGGTGTGTCGGGGGGTGTGTGTCGGGGGGTGTGTGTCGGGGGTGTGTGTCGGGGGGGTGTGTCGGGGGGTGTGTCGGGGGTGTGTGTCGGGGGGGTGTCGGGGGGGCGTGTGTCGGGGGGGGGGTGTCGGGGGGTGTGTGCGGGGGTGTGTCGGGGGGGGGGGTGTCGGGGGGGGGGTGTGTCGGGGGGGGTGTGTCGGGGGGGTGTGTCGGGGGGTGTGTCGGGGGGTGTGTCGGGGGGGTGTGTCGGGGGGTGTGTGTCGGGGGGGGGTGTGTCGGGGGGTGGTCGGGGGTGTGTGTCGGGGGGGTGGTGTCGGGGGTGTGTCGGGGGGGTGGGGGGTGTGTGTCGGGGGGGGTGTGTCGGGGGGTGTGTCGGGGGGTGTGTGTCGGGGGGGTGTGTCGGGGGTGTGTCGGGGGGTGTGTCGGGGGTGTGTGTCGGGGGGGTGTGTCGGGGGGTGTGTCGGGGGGGTGTGTCGGGGGGTGTGTCGGGGGGTGGGGGGGTGTGTCGGGGGTTGTGTCGGGGGGTGTCGGGGGGTGGGGGGGGTGTGTCGGGGGGTGTCGGGGTGTGTCGGGGGGGTGTCGGGGGGTGTCGGGGGGTGGGGGGGTGTGTCGGGGGGGTGTCGGGGGGGTGTGTCGGAGGTGGGGTGGGGGGTGTCGGGGGGTGGGGGGTGTCGGGGGGTGAGCAGCCTGCTCCGGTGCTGCTGTGTGCCGGGAGGGAGCTGGCCGTGGGAGAGAGTGAGAAGGAACGAGGGCCCCTTGAGCTGCCCCCCCGGGGCTCGGAGCTGGGGCCGCTGCCTGTGAGCCGCGTCAAACACCGGCCCGGCCCAACATTCCTCACAGCAGCAAAGGGCCGCAAGGCCAGCGAGTGTCCTTCACACCCCAGGAACACTGCGTACCCAGAGACACAGTGAGCCTCCGCGGGGGGGGCCCAGACACACCCACTGTCTGCGGGGGGGGGGCCCAGACACACCCACTGTCCGCGGGGGGGGGGCGCACCCAGACACACCCACTGTCCGCGGGGGGGGCCCAGACACACCCACTGTCCGCGGGGGGAGGGGGGGCCAGACACACCCACTGTCCGCGGGGGGGGCGACCCAGACACACCCACTGTCCGCGGGGGGGGCCCAGACACACCCACTGTCCGCGGGGGGGGGGAGCCAGACACACCCACTGTCCGGGGGGGGGGCCCAGACACACCCACTGTCCGCGGGGGGGGCCCAGACACACCCACTGTCCGCGGGGGGGGCCCAGACACACCCACTGTCCGCGGGGGGGGGGGTGGGCCCAGACACACCCACTGTCCGCGGGGGGGGGGGGCCCAGACACACCCACTGTCCGCGGGGGGGGGGGGCAGACACACCCACTGTCCGTGGGGGGGGGGCCCAGACACACCCACTGTCCGCGGGGGGGGGGGGGGCCCAGACACACCCACTGTCCGCGGGGGGGGGGGGGCAGACACACCCACTGTCCGTGGGGGGGGGGCCCAGACACACCTACTGTCCGCGGGGGGGGCGGCCCAGACACACCCACTGTCCGCGGGGGGGGGGCCAGACACACCCACTGTCCGCAGGGGGGGGGGGCGGCCCAGACACACCCACTGTCCGTGGGGGGGGGGCCCAGACACACCCACTGTCCGCAGGGGGGGGGGGCGGCCCAGACACACCCACTGTCCGCGGGGGGGGGGCCAGACACACCCACTGTCCGCGGGGGGGGGGGGGGCGGGGGCGCCCAGACACTTGCTTCCATAACCACGCTGCTTCACCTGGACGTCTCCAAAGGCAAACCCCAGCCCCCTCCCCACCACCCCCCACTTGGGGGAGAGGGGAGAAGAGTGGGGAGAGAGGGGACAGGGAAAGGGGGAGAGCAGGGAGGGGAGTGGCGAGAGGCAGGGGGGGTGGGAGAGGGGGAGAAGAGGGGGAGGGACGAGGAGCGGGAGAGGGGAGATGCTGGTGAGGGGCGAGGGGGGGCGGGGAAAGAGAGAGCATGGGGGGAGAGGCAGAGGGGGAAGGGGGAAGGGGGAGGGGAGAGGGGGAGGGGAGCGGGCAGTAGCGATGATGGGAGGGGGCGAGGAGGTGGTGGGGAGAGAGGGGTGGGGAGGGGCAAGGAGGGGAGGGGTGAGGAGGAGAGCGGGGTGGGGGAGGGGGAGAGGGAGTTTGGAGAGGTGGGGGTGGGGAGAGGGGCGAGGAGCGGGGGAGAGGGGGGAAGGGTGAGGAAAGCACGGGGAGAGGCGATGGGGAGTGAATTTGTGAGGTTAGGGTTCAGCAGCGTCTCAATAAAAGTGCCCCTCACTAACTCCCCCAATAAAGTGCCCCTCACTAACTCCCCCAATAAAGTGCCCCTCACTAACTCCCCCAATAAAGTGCCCCTCACTAACTCCCCCAATAAAGTGCCCCTCACTAACTCCCCCAATAAAGTGCCCCTCACTAACTCCCCCAATAAAGTGCCCCTCACTAACTCCCCCAATAAAGTGCCCCTCACTAACTCCCCCAATAAAGTGCCCCTCACTAACTCCCCCAATAAAGTGCCCCTCACTAACTCCCCCAATAAAGTGCCCCTCACTAACTCCCCCAATAAAGTGCCCCTCAACCATCACTAAAACAGATTATCTGGTCATTATCACATAGCTGTTTGTGGGAGCTTGCTGTGCGCAAATTGTCTGCCACGTTTCCCACATTACAACAGTGACTACACTCCAAAAGTACATCGCTGGATGTAAAGCGTCTCGAGGTTGCGATAGGCGCTATATGAATACAAATTGCTCTATCTTTATATGGCGTTATCCCGTGGTCTCCCAAGCTTTTTGGTTATATCAAAGTGCAAAGAGAAAAATGGCGGAGTTTTGTTTCCAAGACGGAGGGTCCCGTGTTCCTGCCGCTGGGGTCATCTCATCTCAAGAAGTTGACAGGGGAGGGGCACAGAAACTATTCCCTTTGGTGGGGTAGCCCAGAACAAGGGGGCATCACCTTACAATTAGAGCCAGGACGGTCAGAGTGATGTCAGGAAGCACTTCCTCACACAAAAGGCCGTGGGAATCTGGAGCTCTGACCCCTAAAACGCTGTTGAGGCCGGGGGTCAATTAAAATGTCAAAACTGAGATTGATCGATTTTTGTTGGGTAAGGGTATTAAAGGTGACAGATCCACGGTGGGCAGATGGCGTTAAGATACAGATCAGCCGTGATCCAATCGAATGGTGGAACAGGCTCGAGGTGCTGAATGGCCTCCTCCTGTTCCTGTGTAACAGGCTCGAGGGGCTGAATGGGCCTCCTCCTGTTCCTGTGTAACAGGCTCGAGGGCTGAATGGCCTCCTCCTGTTCCTGTGTAACAGGCTCGAGGGGCTGAATGGGCCTCCTCCTGTTCCTGTGTAACAGGCTCGAGGGGCTGAATGGGCCTCCTCCTGTTCCTGTGTAACAGGCTCGAGGGGCTGAATGGGCCTCCTCCTGTTCCTGTGTAACAGACTCGAGGGGCTGAATGGGCCTCCTCCTGTTCCTGTGTAACAGACTCGAGGGGCTGAATGGGCCTCCTCCTGTTCCTGTGTAACAGACTCGAGGGGCTGAATGGGCCTCCTCCTGTTCCTGTGTAACAGACTCGAGGGGCTGAATGGGCCTCCTCCTGTTCCTGTGTAACAGGCTCGAGGTGCTGAATGGGCCTCCTCCTGTTCCTGTGTAACAGGCTCGAGGGGCTGAATGGGCCTCCTCCTGTTCCTGTGTTTCTACTATCCTCCTCACTGATAATTACATTACCAACACTCTGAGGTTATGCCCTGTACACCCAAGTCCAACACTGACCCCTAGGGAACACCATGGTACAGTGCCCTCCAGTCTGAACAACAACCATTCCACACCGCTCTCTGCAGCCTGCCCCAAGGCCACGTTCTGATTCACCCACCTACTCTCCCTTTAATCCAATGGGCTTCAATTTTGCTTACACCTCTATTATACGTTCCTGATCACATGCCATTGGAACATCCAGAATCACAACATCAATGAGCTTAATGAGCTGGACTTGTGGTGAAAGAACCAACACGAGGGAAAAATCTATTTGACCACATCATCACTGTTATGTTCAGAATAACTCCACAGGACTGTGTGCTGTAAACTCAAACTGATGTGACCTTAGTCTCTTTAATCAAACCCCAGAGTGAGGAAGCAGCATGGCAGGCGGCCTTTTATACTCGCTTGCACGGGGTGTGCAGGTGACCCTTGTGTCTCCAACAGGTGCGCCCCCTGGTGGCAAACCTTACACTGTTATAAAGCTTACATACATAGAAACAAAGAAAATAGCTGCAGGAGTAGGCCATTCGGCCCTTCGAGCCTGCACCACCATTCAATAAGATCATGGCTGATCATTCCCTCAGTACCCCTTTCCTGCTTTCTCTCCATACCCCTTGATCCCCTTAACCGTAAGAGCCATATCTAACTCCCTCTTGAATATATCTAACGAACTGGCATCAACAACTCTCTGTGGCAGGGAATTCCACAGGTTAACAACTCTCTGAGTGAAGAAGTTTCTCCTCATCTCGGTCCTAAATAGCCTACCCCTTATCCTTAGACTGTGTCCCCTGGTTCTGGACTTCCCCAACATCGGGAACATTCTTCCTGCATCGAACCTGTCCAGTCCCGTCAGAATCTTATATGTTTCTATGAGATCCCCTCTCATCCTTCTAAACTCCAGTGAATAAAGGCCCAGTCGATCCAGTCTCTCCTCATTTGTCAGTCCTGCCATCCCTGGAATCAGTCTGGTGAACCTTCGCTGCACTCCCTCAATAGCAAGAACGTCCTTGATCAGATTAGGAGACCAAAACTGAACACAATATTCCAGGTGAGGCCTCACTAAGGCCCTGTACAATTGCAGTAAGACCTTCCTGCTCCTATACTCAAATCCCCTAGCTATGAAGGCCAACATGCCATTTGCCTTCTTCACCGCCTGCTGTACCTGCATGCCAACTTTCAATGACTGATGAACCATGACACCCAGGTCTCGTTGCACCTCCCCTTTTCCTAATCTGTCACCATTCAAATAATATTCTGCCTTCGTGTTTTTCCCCCAAAGTGGATAACCTCACATTTATCCACATTATACTGCATCTGCCATGTATTTGCCCACTCACCTAACCTGTCCAAGTCACTCTGCAGCCTCATAGCATCCCTCTCACAGCTCAGACCGCCACCCAGCTTAGTGTCATCTGCAAACTTGGAGATATTACACTCAATTCCTTCATCTAAATCATTAATGTATATTGTAAAGAGCTGGGGTCCCAGCACTGAGCCCTGCGGCACTCCACTAGTCACTGCCTGCCATTCTGAAAAGGACCCGTTTATCCCGACTCTCTGCTTCCTGTCTGCCAACCAGTTCTCTATCCACATCAGTACATTACCCCCAATACCATGTGCTTTAATTTTGCACAACAATCTCTTGTGTGGGACCTTGTCAAAAGCCTTTTGAAAGTCCAAATACACCACATCCACTGGTTCTCCCTTGTCCACTCTACTAGTTACATCCTCAAAAAATTCCAGAAGATTTGTCAAGCATGATTTCCCCTTCATAAATCCATGCTGACTTGGACCTATCATGTCACTGCATTCCAAATGCGCTGCTATTTCATCTTTAATAATTGATTCCAACATTTTCCCCACTACTGATGTCAGGCTAACTGGTCTATAATTACCCGCTTTGTCTCTCCCTACTTTTTAACAAACTTCCAGCCCATAGGAACCGATCCAGAGTCGATAGACTGTTGGAAAATGATCACCAATGCATCCACTATTTCTAGGGCCACTTCCTTAAGTACTCTGGGATGCAGACTATCAGGCCCCGGGGATTTATCAGCCTTCAATCCCATCAATTTCCCCAACACAATTTCCCGCTTTATAAGGATATCCTTCAGTTCCCCCTTCTCACTAGACCCTCGGTCCCCTAGTATTTCTGGAAGGTTATTTGTGTCTTCCTTCGTGAAGACAGAACCAAAGTATTTGTTCAACTGGTCTGCCATTTCTTTGTTCCCCATTATAAATTCACCTGAATTTGACTGCAAAGGACCTATGTTTGTCTTCACTAATCTTTTTCTCTTCACATATCTATAGAAGCTTTTGCAGTCAGTTTTTATGTTCCCTGCAAGCTTCCTCTCATACTCTATTTACCCCCTCCTAATTAAACCTTTTGTCCTCCTCTGCTGAATTCTAAATTTCTCCCAGTCCTGAGGTTTGCTGCTTTTTCTGGCCAATTTATATGCCTCTTCCTTGGATTTAACACTATCCTTAATTTCCCTTGTTAGCCACAGTTGAGCCACCTTCCCCGTTTTATTTTTACTCCAGACAGGGATGTACAATTGTTGAAGTTCATCCATGTGATCTTTAAATGTTTGCCATTGTCTATCCACCGTCAACCCTTTAAGTATCATTTGCCAGTCTATTCTAGCCAATTCACGCCTCATACCATCGAAGTTACCTTTCCTTAAGTTCAGGACCCTAGTCTCTGAATTAACTGTGTCACTCTCCATCTTAATAAAGAATTCTACCATATTATGGTCACTCTTACCCAAGGGGCCTCACACAACAAGATTGCTAATTAGTCCCTTCTCATTACACATCACCCAGTCTAGGATGACCAGTTCTCTCGTTGGTTCCTCAACATATTGGTCCAGAAAACCATCCCTAATACACTCCAGGAAATCCTCCTCCACCGCATTGCTACCAGTTTGGTTAGCCCAGTCAATATGTAGATTAAAGTCACCCATGATAACTGCTGTACCTTTATTGCACACATCCCTAATTTCCTGTTTGATGCTGTCCCCAACCTCACTACTACTGTTTGGTGGTCTGTACACAACTCCCACTAGCGTTTTCTGCCCCTTGGTGTTCTGCAGCTCCACCCATACCGATTCCACATCATCCAGGCTAATGTCCTTCCTTACTATTGCATTAATTTCCTCTTTAATCAGCAACGCCACCCCACCTCCTTTTCCTTTCTGTCTATCCTTCCTAAATGTTGAATACCCCTGGATGTTGAGTTCCCAGCCTTGGTCACCCTGGAGCCATGTCTCCGTGATGCCAATTATATCATAATCGTTAATTGCTGCCAGCGCAGTTAATTTGTCCACCTTATTACGAATACTCCTCACATTGAGGCACAGAGCCTTCAGGCTTGCCTTTTTAACACACCTTGCCCCTTTAGAATTTTGCTGTAATGTGGCCCTTTTTGTTTTTTGCCTTGGGTTTCTCTGCCCTCCACTTTTACTATTCTCCTTTCTATCTTTTGCCTCGGTCTCCATTTTGTTTCCCTCTGTCTCCCTGCATAGGTTCCCATCCCCCTGCCATATTAGTTTAATTCCTCCCCAACAGCACTAGCAAACACTTCCCCTAGGTCATTGGTTCCAGTCCTGCCCAGGTGCAGACCGTCCGGTTTGTACTGATCCCACCTCCCCCAGAACCGGTTCCAATGTCACAGGAATTTGAATCCCTCCCTGCTGCACCACTCCTCAAGCCACGTATTCATCTGCGCTATCCTGCGATTCCTACTCTGACTAGCACGTGGCACTGGTAGCAATCCTGAGATTACTACTTTTGAGGTCCTACTTTTTAATTTAACCCCTAGCTTCCTAAATTCAGCTTGTAGGACCTCATCTCATTTTTTACCTATATCGTTGGTACCTATATACACCACAACAACTGGCTGTTCACCCTCCCCCTCCAAAATGTCCTGCACCCGCTCCAAGACATCCTTGACCCTTGCACCAGGGAGGCAACATACCATCCTGGAGTCTCGGTTGCGGCCGCAGAAACGCCTATCTATTCCCATCACAATTGAATCCCCTATCACTATCGCTCTCCCACTCTTTTTCCTGCCCTCCTGTGCAGCAGAGCCAGCCACAGTGCCATGAACTTGGCTGCTGCTGCCCTCCCCTGATGACTCATCCCCCTCAACAGTACCCAAAGTGGTGTATCTGTTTTGGAGGTGATGACGTACCAAACACCAATCTACCTGTCGCAGATGTATCTGTCCATGACAGCAGTGGTAGCAGTGACCACCGCACAGTCATTGTGGAGACAAAGTCCCGTCTTCACACTGAGGACACCCTCCATCATGTTGTGTGGCACTACCACCATGATAAATGGGATAGATTCAGATCAGATCCAGCAGCTCAAAACTGGACATCCATGAGGCGCTGTGGACCATCAGCAGCAGCAGAATTGTATCCCACCACAATCTGTAACCTCATGGCCCGGCATATCCCTCACTCTACCATTACCATCCAGCCAGGGGGCCAACCCTGGTTCAATGAGGAGTGTAGAAGAGTATGCCAGGAGCAGCACCACATGTAGCTAAAAATGAGGTGCCAACCTGGGGAAGTTGCAACACAGGACTACATGCATGCTAAACAGTGGGAGCAGCATGCTATAGCCAGGGCTAAGTGATCCCACAACCAACGGATCAGATCAAAGCTCTGCAGTCCCGCCACATCCAGTTGTGAATGGTGGTGGACCATTAAACAACTAACGGGAGGAGGAGGCTCCATGAATATCCCCACCCTCAATGATGGCGGAGCCCAGCGACACGAATGCAAAAGACAAGGCTGAAGCGTTTACAAATGCCGAGTGGATGATCCATATCGGCCTCCTCCTGAGGTCCCCACCATCACAGAAGCCGGTCTTCAGCCAATTTGATTCACTCCACGTGTTATAAAGAAAGGACTGAGTGCACTGGATACAGCAAAGGCTCTGGGCCCCGACACCATCCCGGCTGTTGTGCTGAAGACTTGTGCTCCAGAACTAGCCGCGCCTCTAGCCGAGCTGTTCCAGTACAGCTACAACACTGTCATCTGTCCCACAATGTGGAAAACTGCCCAGCTATGTCCTGTCCACAAAAAGCAGGACGAATCCAATCCGGCCAATTACCGCCCCATCAGTCTACTCTCAATCATCAGCAAAGTGATGGAAGGTGTAGTCGACAGTGCTATCAAGCGGCACTTACTCACCAATAACCTGCTCACCGATGCTCAGTTTGGGTTCTGTCAGGACCCCTCGGCTCCAGACCTCATTACAGCCTTGGTCCAAACATGGACAATAGAGCTGAATTCCAGAGGTGAGATGAGAGTGACTGCCCTCGACATCAAGGCAACATTTGACCGAGCGTGGCATCAAGGATCCCCAGTACTGAAGTCAGTGGGAATCAGAGGGAAAACTCCCCACTGGCTGGAGTCATACCCAGCACAAAGGAAGATGGTTGTGGTGGTTGGAGGTCAATCATCTCAGCCCCAGGACATCGCTGCAGGAGTTCCTCAGGGCAGTGTCCTAGGCCCAACCTTCTTCAGCTGCTTCATCAATGACCTTCCCTCCCTCATAAGGTCAGAAGTGGGGATGTTCGCTGATGACTGCACAGTGTTCAGTTCCATTCGCAACCCCTCTGATAATGGAGCACTCCGTGCTCACATGCAGCAAGACCTGGACAACATTCAGGCTCGGGCTGATAAGTGGCAAGTAACATTCACACCACACAAGTGCCAGGCAATGACCATCTCCAGCAAGCGAGAGTCTAACCACCTCCCCTTGACATTCAACGGCATTACCATCGCCGAATCCCCCACCATCAACATCCTGGGGGTCACCACTGACCAGAAACTTAACTGGACCAGCCACATAAATACTGTGACTACAAGAGCGGGTCAGAGGCTGGGTATTCTGCGGCGAGTGTCTCACCTCCTGACTCCCCAAAGCCTTCCCACCATCTACACGGAACAAGTCAGGAATGTGATGGATGAGTGCAGCTCCAACAACACTTGAGAAGCTCGACACCATCCAAAACAGAGCAGGGAGTGGTTAGGATCTGGAATGCACTTCCTGAAAGGGTGGCGGAGGCAGACTCAATCGTGACTTTCAAAGGGACTAAAAAAAATAGGAGTGGAATTAGGCCATACGGCCCCACAAGCCTGCTCCACCGTTCAATGAGATCATGGCTGATCTTCTACCTCACTTCAAATCCACTTTCCTGCACTATCCCCATATTGTAAAGTCCTTACTCTACAGCATGAAACCACACGAGGCACATTCCAGGGACAAGGTCACTCTGTGACCTTAACTCTTTATTACAGGACTCCAGAAGTGATGACCCTGCGTGGGACCTCCCTTTATATACCTGAGTGATCAGGTAAGGAGTGTCTCCCACAAGTTCACCCCCTGTGGTCAAGGTGTGCATCTAAGTTGAGTGTATACAGTAATACAGTGGTGTTACATTGTGGTTACATACATGACATCACCCTCCCCCCCCCCCCCCAAAGTCTTATTGGGATCATAGGTTTAGTCTTTCAGGTGGTCTGTGCTCTCTCGTGGACCGCCGCAGTTGGGGCTCTGGTTGTTGGACACTGACGTGAGTGTCTGTCACCTGTGGTGATTCCGGCCTGTCCGGGCTGACCACAGGGACTGTGCATTCTTCTGACTGCTCTTGTTGCTCATTCACTGGCGGTGTTGTGAGCTCCATCTCATGGTCTTCTTCAGGTTCCTCCGTGTCTATGCTGAACCTTTTTGTTACTTGGTCCAGATGCTTACGGCATATCTGCCCATTGTTGAGTTTTACCACAATGACCCTATTCCCCTCTTTGTCAATTACAGTACCCTCGAGCCATTTGGGCCCCATGGCGTGATTGAGGACGAATACAGGATCATTTATTTCTCTATATCTCCCCCTTAAATTACGGTCATGGTACTCGTTTTCTGCCTTATGCTTGCCCTCAACTATGTCGGTCAGGACTGGGTGGATGAGGGACAACCGAGTTTTGAGGAGGCGCGCTAGGCGGCATTGTAGGGAGGGTTCTTGAATCCTGAGCTTACCTTGCTTAACGATTTGGACTGCCCGTTCCGCCTGGCCATTGGAGGCCGGCTTGAACGGCGCAGTCCTGACGTGGTGGGTGCCATTGCCCGACATAAACTCCCGGAATTCATAGCTCGTGAAACACAGGCCATTATCACTAACCAGGATATCCGGCAAGCCATGGGTTGTGAAGATCGCACGTAGGCTTTCCACGGAGGTGGATGACGTGCATGAATTCAGGATGATGCACTCGATCCATTTCGAGTACGCATCTAAAACGATAAGGAACATCTTCCCCATGAACGGGCCCGCGTTGTCAACGTGAATGCATGACCATGGCTTGGTGGGCCAGGGCCACGGGCTGAGCAGGGCCTCCCTGGGGGCATTACCCAGCTGGGCACACGTCGTGCACCTGCGAACACAGTGTTCCAGGTCTGAGGCAATTCCAGGCCACCAAACGTGTGACCAGGCAATGGCCTTCATCATCACGATGCCTGGGTGCTCGCTGTGGGGTTCCCTGATGGATGCCTCTCTGCCCTTCTGGGGCATAACTACCCGGCTGCCCATAGTAGGCAGTCAGCTTGGATGGAGAGCTCATCCATCCGTCTGTGGAACGGTCTGACCTCCTCAGGGCATGCTCCGTGTGCGGGCGCCCAATCCCCAGTCAGGACACATTTCTTAATCAGGGATAGGAGGGGATCTCTGTTTGTCCAGATTTTGATCTGGCGGGCTGTGATGGGGGAGCCTGCACTGTCAGAGGCATCGACAGCCATGACCACCTCAGCGCTTTGCTCCGCTGCCCCCTCAGTGGTGGCCAGTGGGAGCCTGCTGAGCGTGTCAGCGCAATTTTCAGTGCCGGGCCGGTGCCGTATGGAGTCGTTATAAGCAGCCAGCGTGAGAGCCCATCGCTGTATGTGAGCTGATGCATTGGCATTGACAGCCTTGCTGTCTGACAACAGGGACGTTAACGGCTTGTGGTCCGTCTCTAATTCAAACTTCCTACCGAAGAGCTACTGATACATTTTCTTTCCACAATAGACACATGCGAGTGCTTCCTTGTCAACCATCCCATATCCCCTTTCTGCTTGAGAGAGCGACCTGGAGGCGTAAGCCACAGGTTGTAGCTGACCCTCACCATTACCCTGCTGCAACACACACCCAACCCCATAGGACGATGCATCACATGTCAGAACTAAACGTTTACAGGGGTCGTACAGGGTCAACAACTTGTTTGAACAAAGTAGGTTCCGCGCCCGATCAAAAGCCCGTTCCTGACAGTCCCCCCAAAACCAATCGCAACCCTTATGCAGGAGCACGTGTAGCGGCTCCAACAACGTGCTCAAGTTTGACAGAAAGTTCCCGAAATAGTTCAACAGTCCCAGGAATGAACGCAGCTCCGATGTGTTGCAGGGCCTGGGTGCTCGTCGAATCGCCTCTGTTTTGGATTCGCTGGGCCGAATCCCATCTGCAGCAACCCTCCTGCCCAGAAACTCAACCTCAGGAGCTAAAAACACACATTTAGACTTCTTGAGTCACAGGCCTACCCGGTCCAGTCGGCGTAGCACCTCCTCCAGGTTGTGGAGGTGTTCCTCGGTGTCTCGACCCGTGATGAGGATGTCGTCCTGGAATACGATCATTCCAGGAATGGATTTAAACAGGCTTTCCATGTTTCATTGTAAAATCGCGGCCGCTGACCGAATGCCAAACGGGCACCTGTTATAAACGAACAGTCCCTTGTGCGTGGTGATGGTGGTCAATAGTTTAGATTCGTCGGTCAGTTCCTGGGTCAGATAGGCTGAAGTAAGATCTAACTTGGTGAACAGATCCTGACAGAGCCATCCGCTTTTAGGACGGGAACGATGGGGCTCGCCCAGTCACTGAATTCAACAGGCGAGATGATGCCCTCTCTCAACAGCCGGTCCAATTCGCTCTCGATTTTCTCCCGCATCACATACTGACTTTGTGGTGCACTGGCCTGGTGTCCGGAGTGATGTGTATCACTACTTTAGTGCCTTTGAAAGTCCCGACGCCCGGTTGGAAAAGTGAATTGAATTGTTGTAGGACTTGTGAGCACGAACTTCGCTCCACCGAGGACATTGCGTGAACATTCCCACATTTCCAGTTCATCTCGGCTAACCAGCTCCTCCCCAACTGAGCGGGTCCATTGCCTGGGACTATCCAGAGTGGCAGCTGGTTCACTAACCCATTGTGTGTGACAGCCATAATTGCACTGCCTAGCACCAGAATGATTTCTTTGGTGTAAGTCCGTAATTGTGTCTCAATTCATGCTAATTTGGGTCTACTGGCTTTAAGTGGTCATAGCTTCTCGAAATGTTGGATGCCCATGAGTGACTGGCTGGCCCCAGTGTCCAGCTCCATGCGTACTGGGATACCGTTTAATAAAACCCTCATCATCATTGGTGGCATTTTGGTGTATGAACTGTGAATATTCGCCACATGGACCCGTTGAACCTCAGCATCCATTGATTTGCCCCAAAAGTCATCCTGTCTCACAGAACCCTCTTCTGGTCCATCTGCCTTATATATTAGTCTGGTTGCAAGTTTTCTGCACATTCGAGCTAAGTGGCCACTGAGGTTTTGCAGTTCCTGCAGACAAACTGTTGGAATCTGCAAGATCTGGCTGAGTGTTTTCCCCCACACCTCCAGCATGAGTTAAAGTTTCCATTGTTGGGGACAAAGGGACTATGTTCAGGAATTCCATGCTGACTGTCCCTTTGACTGCTCTTAAGTACCCTATTAGTGGGTATCAATGGCCCCATCCCGGGCCGCATTGTCCACTGTGATGGCGTGAATGTCCGTTCAGCCTGCCATTGTCTCTGTTGAGGTCCTACTCTGGGGTCTATTGCTGCCTGGGGAATGTCGGACTGCCCCTGCCTGCCTGCGGGGCTCTGAGTAGCATTGAGGACATTGACTCCCTGATCCATCGCCACGTTAGAGGCAGAATTGCGCACATATATTATTTTCGTCTCTTCCTCCCCCGCCATGAAAGTCTGAGCCAACAACGCTGCCACTTCCAAGGTCAAATCCTTGGTCTCAATTAACTTGCGAAAAATTCCCGCGTGACCAATACCCTCGATAAAGAAGTCCCTTAGCATCTCCCCTCTGCAGGCGTCTGTGAACTTACAGAGGTTGGCCAAACGCCGGAGGTCCGCTACAAAGTCCGGTATGCTGTGTCCTTCACCACGTCGGTGGGTGTAGAACCTGTGTCGGGCCATGTGTATACTGCTCGCCGGTTTGAGGTGCTCCCCAATTAGTTTGCTGAGCTCTTCAAAGGTTTTGCCCGGTGGCTTTTCGGGTGCCAGTAAGTCCTTCATGAGCGGGTAAGTCTTTGGTCCGCAGCTGGTCAGGAGATGAGCCCTTCGCTTGTCAGTCGCTGCATCCCCCAGCCAGTCTTTCATAACGAAGCTTTGCTGAAGCCTCTCGACAAAATCGTCCCAGTCTTCCCCAACACAGGACCGTTCCTCTGTGCTACCGGTGGCCATTCTCGTGGGTCGTGAATTCCCGTTTCTCGTCGCCAATGTAAAGTCCTTACTCTACAGCATGAAACCACACGAGGCACATTCCAGGGACAAGGTCACTCTGTGACCTTAGCTCTTTATTACAGGACTCCAGAAGTGATGACCCTGCGTGGGACCTCCCTTTTTATACCTGAGTGATCAGGTAAGGAGTGTCTCCCACAAGTTCACCCCTTGTGGTCAAGGTGTGCATCTAGGTTGAGTGTATACAGTAATACAGTGGTGTTACATTAGAGTTACAAACATGACCCATATCCCTGGATTCCCTTAATATCCAAAAATCTATCGATCTCTGTCTTGAATATACTCAATGACTGAGCCTCCACATCCCTCTGGGGCAGAGAATTCCAAAGATTCACCACCCTCTGAGTGAAGAAGTTTCTCCTCATCTCAGTCCGAAGTGGCCGACCCCTTATCCTGAGACTGTGACCCCTGGTTCTAGACTCCCAGCCCGGGGGGAAACACCCTCTCAGCATCTACCCTGTCAAGCCCTGTAATGTTTCAATGAGATCACCTCTCATTCTTCACTATAGAGAATATAGGCCTCGTCTATACAGTACTGAAACAGTTCTTATCAAAGTCACAAATGACATAGAAACATAGAAAATAGGAGCAGTAGTAGGCCATTCGGCCCTTCGAGCCTGCACCACCATTCAATATGATCATGGGCTGATCCTCTATCTCAACACCTTATTCCCGCTTTTTCCCCATACCCCTTGATGCCTTTTGTGTCTATAAATCTATCTATCTCCCTCTTAAATATATTCAGTGACTTGGCCCCCACAGCCTTCTGTGGTAGAGAATTCCACAGGTTCACCTCCCTCTGAGTGAAAACATTTCTCCTCATCTCGGTCCTAAATTTCCTACCCCGTATCCTGAGACTGTGACCCCTTGTTCTAGACTTCCCAGCCCCGGGGAAACATCCTCCCCGCATCCAGTCTGTCCAACCCCGTCAGAATTTTATACGTTTCAATCAGATCCCCTCTCATTCTTCTAAACTCTCGTGAATACAGGCCCAGTCGACCCAATCTCTCCTCATACGACAGTCCTGCTATCCCAGGAATCAGTCTGGTGAACCTTCGCTGCACTCCCTCAATAGCAAGAACGTCCTTGTTTGAATCTCTCCAATCCAGTTTCCGCTCCTGCCACAGTATCGAAACATCTCTCATCAAGGTCACAAATGAATCCTGTGTGACTGTGACAAAGGTAAACTGTCCCTCCTGGTCCTCCTGGACTTGTCTGCAGCCTTTGACACAGTGACCTCTCCATCCTCCTCCAACACCTCCCCACCATGGTCCAGCTGGGTGGGACTGCACTCGCCTGGTTCCATCCTCCAACACCTCCCCACCATGGTCCAGCTGGGTGGGACTGCACTCGCCTGGTTCCATCCTCCAACACCTCCCCACCATGGTCCAGCTGGGTGGACTGCACTCGCCTGGTTCCATCCTCCAACACCTCTCCACCATGGTCCAGCTGGGTGGGACTGCACTCGCCTGGTTCCATCCTCCAACACCTCCCCACCATGGTCCAGCTGGGTGGGACTGCACTCGCCTGGTTCCATCCTCCAACACCTCCCCACCATGGTCCAGCTGGGTGGGACTGCACTCGCCTGGTTCCATCCTCCAACACCTCCCCACCATGGTCCAGCTGGGTGGGACTGCACTCGCCTGGTTCCATTCTTATCCATCTCATCGTAGTCAGAGAATCTCCTGCAACAGCTTCTCTTCCCACCCCCCATCGTTACCTCTGGTGTCCCCCAGGATCTATCCTTGGCCCCTTTCTATTCCTCATCTACATGTTGCCCCTTGGTGACATCATCCGGAAACACAGCGTCAGTTTCCACATGTACGCTGATAATACCCAGCTCTACCTCACCCCCACTTCTCTCCACCCCTCCACGGTCTCCGAATTGTCAGACCGCTTGTCCCACATCCAGTTCTGGATGAGCAGAAACTTTCCCCAATTGAATATTGGGAAGACCTGTACCATTGTTTTCAGTCCCCGCCACAAACGCCGTTCCCTAGACACTGACTCCATCCCTCTCCCCAACTCCTGTCTGAGGCTGAACCAGACTGTTCACAACCTGGGTCTCATATTTGACCCTGAAATGAGCTTCCGGCCACATATCTGCAGCATAACTGAGACCGTCTATTTCCACCTCCATAACATCACCCGCCTCTGCCCCCTGCCTCAGCTCATCCGCTGCTGAAACCCTCATCCGTGCCTTTGTTACCTCCAGACTTGACTATTCCAACGCACTCCTGGCTGGCCTCCCACATTCTAGTCTATGTAAACTAGAGGTGATCCAAAACTCGGCTGCCCATGTCCTAACTCTCACCAAGTCCCGCTCACCCATCACCCCCTGTGCTCACTGACCGTGTCCTAACTCACACCGAGTCCCGCTCACCCATCACCCCCTGTGCTCACTGACCGTGTCCTAACTCACACCGAGTCCCGCTCACCCATCACCCCCTGTGCTCACTGCCCCCGTGTCCTAACTCGCACCGAGTCCCGATCACCCATCACCCCCGGTGCTTGCTGCCCCCGTGTCCTAACTCGCACCAAGTCCCGCTCACCCATCACCCCCTGTGCTCGCTGACCTGTGTCCTAACTCGCACCGAGTCCCACTCACCCATCACCCCCTGTGCTCACTGCCCCCGTGTCGTAACTCACACCCAGTCCCGCTCACCCATCACCCTCTCTGCTCGCTGACCCATGCCCTAACACGCACCGAGTCCCGCTCATCCATCACCCCCTGTGCTCGCTGATCCATGTCCTAACTCGCACCGAGTCCCGCTCATCCATCACCCCCTGTGCTCGCTGACCTACATTGGCTCCTGGTTAAGCAAAGCCTCATTTTAAAAATTCTCATCCTTGTTTACAAATCCCTCCATGGCCCTCGCCCCTCCCTATCTCTGTAATCTCCTCCAGCCCCACGACCCCCGAGATGTCTGCGCTCCTCTAATTCTGGCCTTCTGACCATCCCTGATTATAATCGCTCCACCATCGGTGGCCGTGCCTTCTGTTGCTTGGGCCCCAAGCTCTGGAACTCCCTCCCTAAACCTCTCCGCCTCTCTACCTCTCTTTCCTCCTACCACAGAAAGTAGTTGAGGCCAATTCACTAAATATATTCAAAAGGGAGTTAGATGAAGTCCTTACTACTCGGGGGATCAAGGGTTATGGCGAGAAAGCAGGAAGGGGGTACTGAAGTTTCATGTTCAGCCATGAACTCATTGAATGGCGGTGCAGGCTAGAAGGGCTGAATGGCCTGCTCCTGCACCTATTTTCTATGTTTCTATGTAAGTCGCTCCTTAAAACCTCCCTCTGTGACGGTCACCTGCCCTAATTTCTACTTATGCAGCTCGGTGTCAAATTTGTTTGTTTTGTCTTAAAAAACTCCTGTGAAGCGCCTTGGGCCGTTTTACTATGTTAAAGGCGCTATATAAATACAAGTTGTTGTTGTTGTTGTTGTAGTCTACTCAATCTCTCCTCATAGGACAATCCCCCCATCCCAGGAATCAGTCTGGGGAATCCTTCTTATACTCAAACCCTCCTGTAATAAAGGCCAACATCCCATTTGCTTTAATCACTTGCTGTACCTGCAGGTTAACTTTCAGTGATTGGTGTACAAGGAACCCAGGTCCCTCTGAACACCAACATTTCCCAATCTATCACCATTTAAAAAATACTCTGTTTTTCTATGTTTCCTATCAAAGTGGATAATGTCACATTTCTCCACATTATGTTCCATTTGCCATGTTCTTGCCCACTCACTCAGCCTGTCTATATCCCCTTGAAGCCTCTTTGCATCCTCCTCACAACTTACATTCCCACCGAGCTTTGCATCATCAGTAAACTTGGATATATTACACTCAGTCCCCTCATCCAAATCATTGATACAGATTGTGAATAGCTGGGGCCCCAGCACTGATCCTTGCGGTACCCCACTAGTTACAGTCTGCCAACCTGGAAATGACCCGTTTATTCCTACTCTCTGTTTTCTGTCCGTTAACCAATCCTCAATCCATGCTGGTATATTACCCCCAATCCCAGGAGCCCTAATTTTGCTTAATAACCTCTGTGTGGTACCTTATCGAATGCCTTCTGAAACAGAGAAACATCGAAAATAGGTGCAGGAGTGGGCCATTCGGCCCTTCGAGCCTGCACCACCATTCAATAAGATCACGGCTGATCATTCCCTCAGTACCCCTTTCCTGCTTTCTCTCCATACCCCTTGATCCCTTTAGCCGTAAGGGCTATATCTAACTCCCTCTTGAATATATCCAATGAACTGGCATCAACAACTCTCTGTGGCAGGGAATTCCACAGGTTCACCACTCTCTGGGTGAAGAAGTTTCTCCTCATCTCAGTCCTAAATGGCTTATCCCTTATTCTGAGACTGTGTCCCCTGGTTCTGGACTTCCCCAACATCGGGAACATTCTTCCTGCATCTAACCTGTCCAGTCCCGTCAGAATTTTATATGTTTCTATGAGATCGTCTCTCATTCTTCTAAACTCCAGTGTATAAAGTCCCAGTTGATCCAGTCTCTCCTCATATGTCAGTCCAGCCATCCCGGGAATCAGTCTGGTGAACCTTCGCTGCACTCCCTCAATAGCAAGACCATCCTTCCTCAGATTAGGAGACCAAAACTGAACACAATATTCCAGGTGTGGCCTCACCAAGGCCCTGTACAACTGCAGTAAGACCTCCCTGCTCCTTTTACTCAAATCCCCTCGCTATGAAGACCAACATACCATTTACCTTCTTCACCGCCTGTTGTACCTGCATGGCCAACTTTCAATGACTGATGAACCATGACACCCAGGTCTCGTTGCACCTCCCTTTTCCTAATCTGCCGCCATTCGGATAATATTCTGCCTTCGTGTTTTTGCCACCAAAGTCGATAAGCTCACATTTATCCACATTATACTGCATCTGCCATGCATTTGCCCACTCACCTAACCTGTCCAAGTCACCCTGCAGCCTCTTAGCGTCCTCCTCACAACTCACACCGCCACCTAATTTAATGTCATCTGCAAACTTGGAGATATTACACTCAATTCCTTCATCCAAATCATTAATGTATATTTTTAATAGCTGGGGTCCCAGCACTGAGCCCTGCGGCATCCCACATCAGTAAATTACCCCCAAGACCATGTACTTTAATTTTGCACACCAATCCCTTGTGCGGGACCTTGTCAAAAGCCTTTTGAAAGTCCAAATACACCACATCCACTGGTTCTCCCTTGTCCACTCTACTAGTTACATCCTCAAAAAATTCCAGAAGATTTGTCAAACTTGATTTCCCTTTCATAAATCCATGCTGACTTGGACCAATCCTGTCACTGCTTTCCAAATATGTTGTTATTTCATCTTTAATAATTGATTCCAACATTTTCCCCACCACCGATGTCAGACTAACCGATCTATAATTACCCGTTTTCTCTCTCCCTCCCTTTTTAAAAAGTGGTGTTACATTAGCTACCCTCCAGTCCATAGGAACTGATCCAGAGTCGATAGACTGTTGGAAAATGATCACCAATGCATCCACTATTTTTAGGGCCATTTCCTTAAGTACTCTGGGATGCAGACTATCAGTCCCCGGGGATTTATCGGCCTTCAATCCCATCAATTTCCCTAACACAATTTCCTGCCTAATAAGGATATCCTTCAGTTCCTCCTTCTCACTAGACCCTCGGTCCCCTAGTACTTCCGGAAGGTTATTTGTGTCTTCTTTTGTGAAGACAGAACCAAAGTATTTGTTCAACTGGTCTGCCATTTCTGTTCCCCATTATAAATTCACCTGAATCTGACTGCAAGGGCCCGATGTTTGTTTTCACTAATCTTTTTCTCTTCACATATCTATAGAAGCTTTTGCAGTCAGTTTTTATGTTCCCGGCAAGCTTCCTCTCATACTCTATTTCCCCCTCCTAATTAAACCCTTTGTCCTCCTCTGCTGAATTCTAAATTTCTCCCAGTCCTCAGGAAAATCCAAATACATCACATCCACTGATTCCCCCTTATCCATTCAGCTAGATACAACCTCAAAAAATCTGATTCGTCAAACATGATTTCCCTTTCATAAATCCGTGTTGACTCTGCCCAATCCTATTATTATTTTCGAAGTGTCCTGTTACCACGTCCTTAATAATAGATTTTAGCATTTTCCCAACTACTGATATCAAGCTAACTGGCCTGTAGTTCCCCGTTTTCTATCTCCCTCCTTTCTTAACATAAGAACATAAGAACATAAGAAATAAGAGCAGGAGTAGGCCATATGGCCCCTCGAGCCTGCTCCACCATTTAATACGATCATGGCTGATCTGATAATGGACTTAGCTCCACTTCCCTGCCCACTCCCCATAACCCTTCACTCCCTTATCGCTCAAAAATCTGTCCATCCCCATCTTAAATATATTCAATGTCCCAGCCTCCACAGTTCTCTGGGGCAGTGAATTCCACAGATTTACAACCCTCTGAGAGAAGAAATTCCTCCTCATCTCAGTTTTAAATGGGCGGCCCCTTATTCTAAGACCATGCCCCCTAGTTCTAGTCTCCCCCATCAGTGGAAACATCCTCTCTGCATCCACCTTGTCAAGCCCCCTCATAATCTTATACGTTTCGATAAGATCACCTCTCATTCTTCTGAATTCCAATGAGTAAAGGCCCAACCTACTCAACCTTTTCTCATAAGTCAACCCCCTCATCCCCGGAATCAACCGAGTGAACCTTCTCTGAACTGCCTCCAAAGCAAGTATATCCTTTCGTAAATATGGAAACCAAAACTGCACGCAGTACTCCGGGTGTGGCCTCACCAATACCCTGTATAGCTGTAGCAGGACTTCCCTGCTTTTATACTCCATCCCCCTTGCAATAAAGGCCAACATTCCATTTGCCTTCATGATCACTTGCTGTACCTGCATACTAACTTTTTGTGTTTCATGCACAAGGACCCCCAGGTCCCTCTGTACTGCAGCACTTTGCAATTTTTCTCCATTTAAATAATAATTTGCTTTTTTATTATTTCTGCCAAAGTGGATAACCTCACATTTTCCCACATTATACTCCATCCGCCAAATGTTTGCTCACTCACTTAGTCTGTCTATATCCCTTTGTAGATTTTTTGTGTCTTCCTGACAATTTGCTTTTCCTCCCATCTTTGTATCATCAGCAAACTTGGCTACATTACACTCGATCCCTTCATCCAAGTCATTAATATAGATTGTAAATAGTTGAGGTCCCAGCACTGATCCCTGCGGCACCCCACTAGTCACTGTTTGCCAACCGTAAAATGACCCATTTATCCCGACTTTCTGTTAGTTAGCCAATCCTCTATCTATGTTAATATATTAACCCCAACCCTGTGAACTTTTATCTTGTGCAGTAACCTTTTATGTGGCACCTTATCGAATGCCTTCTGCAAATCCAAATACACCACATCCACTGGTTCCCCTTTATCCACCCTGTTCGTTACATACTCAAAGAACTCCAGCAAATTTGTCAAACATGACTTCCCCTTCATAAATCCATGCTGACTCTGTCTGACCGAATTATGCTTTTCCAAATGTCCTGCTACTGCTTCTTTAATAATGGACTCCAACATTTTCCCCAACCACAGATGTTAGGCTAACTGGTCTATAGTTTCCTGCTTTTTGTCTACCTCCTTTTTTAAATAGGGGCGTTACATTTGCGATTTTCCAATCTGCTGGGACCTCCCCAGAATCCAGGGAATTTTGGTAAATTACAACCAATGCGTCCACTATCCCTGCCGCTACTTCTCTCAAGACCCGAGGATTTAAGGCATCAAGTCCAGGGGACGTGTCCGTCTTTAGTCCCATTATTTTACCGAGTACTACTTCATTAGTGATAGTGATTGTATTAAGTTCCTCCCTACCTATAACCACTTGATTGGGATGTTTTATGTGTCTTCTAACGTGAAGACCATTACAAAATATTTGTTCAACGTCTCTGCCATTTCGCTGTTCTCCATTACTAATTCCCCAGTCTCATCCTTAAGGGGACCAACATTTACTTTAGCCACTCTTTTCCTTTTTATGTACCTGTAGAAACTTGTACGATCTGTTTTTGTATTCCGTGCAAGTTAACTTTCATAATCTATCTTCCCTCTCTTTAGTGGTGGTGTACAGCCAGTTGTCGTGGTGCATATAGGTACCAACGATATCGGTAAAAAACGGCATGAGGTCCGGCAAGATTAATTTAGGGAGCTAGAAGCTAGGAGCTAAATTAAAAAGTAGGACCTCAAAAGTAGTAATCTCAGGATTGCTACCAGTGCCACATGCTAGTCAGAATAGGAATCGCAGGATAGCTCAGGTGAATACGTGGCTTGAGGAGTGGTGCAGAAGGGAGGGATTCAAATTCCTGGGACATTGGAACCGGTTCTGGGGGAGGTGGGACCAGTACAAACAGGACGGTCTGCACCTGGGCAGGACCGGAACCAATGTCCTAGGGGGAGTGTTTGCTAGTGCTGTTGGGGAGGAGTTAAACTAATATGGCAGGGGGATGGGAACCTATGCAGGGAGACAGAGGGAAGTAGAATGGAGGCAGAAGCAAAAGATAGAAAGAAGAAAAGTAAAAGTGGAGGGCAGAGAAACCGAAGGCAAAAAGCAAAAAGGGCCACATTACAGCAAAATTCTAAAGGGGCAAAGTGTGTTAGAAAGACAAGCCTGAAGGCTCTGTGCCTCAATGCGAGGAGTATTCGGAATAAGGTGGACGAATTAACTGCACAGATAGCAGTTAACGGGTATGATATAATTGTCATCACAGAGACATGGCTCCAGGGTGACCAAGGCTGGGAACTCAACATCCAGGGGTATTCAACATTTAGGAAGGATAGACAGAAAGGAAAAGGAGGTGGGGTGGCGTTGCTGGTTAAAGAGGAAATCAATGCAATTGTAAGGAAGGACATTAGCTTGGATGATGTGGAATCGGTATGGGTGCAGTTACGGAATACCAAAGGGCAGAAAACACTAGTGGGAGTTGTGTACAGACAACCAAATACTAGTAGTGAGGTTGGGGACAGCATCAAACAAGAAATAAGGGATGTGTGCAATAAAGGTACAGCAGTTATCATGGGCGACTTTAATCTACGTATTGATTGGGCTAAACAAACTGGTAGCAATACGATGGAGGAGGATTTCCTGGAGTGTATTAGGGATGGTTTTCTAAACCAATATGTCGAGGAACCAACCAGGGAGCTGGCCATCCTAGACTGGGTGATGTGAAATGAGAAAGGACTAATTAGCAATCTTGTTGTGCGAGGCCCCTTGGGGAAGAATGACCATAACAGGGTAGAATTCTTTATTAAGATGGAGAGTGACACAGGGCCTGATGGACTGAATCCCAGAGTACTTAAGGAGGTGGCCTTGGAAATAGCGGATGCATTGACAGTCATTTTCCAACATTCCATAGACTCTGGATCAGTTCCTATCGAGTGGAGGGTAGCCAATGTAACCCCACTTTTTAAAAAAGGAGGGCGAGAGAAAACAGGGAATTATAGACCGGTCAGCCTGACATCAGTAGTGGGTAAAATGAGGGAATCAATTATTAAGGATGTCATAGCAGTGCATTTGGAAAGAGGTGACATGATAGGTCCAAGTCAGCATGGATTTGTGAAAGGGAAATCATGCTTGACAAACCTTTTGGAATTTTTTGAGGATGTTTCCAGTAGAGTGGACAAGGGAGAACCAGTTGATGTGGTGTATTTGGACTTTCAGAAGACTTTCGACAAGGTCCCACACAAGAGATTAATATGCAAAGTTAAAGCACATGGGATTGGATAGTGTGCTGACATGGATTGAGAACTGGTTGGCAGACAGGAAGCAAAGAGTAGGAGTAAATGGGTACTTTTCAGAATGGCAGGCAGTGACTAGTGGGGTACCGCAAGGTTCTGTGCTGGGGCCCCAGCTGTTTACATTGTACATTAATGATTTAGACGAAGGAATTAAATATAGTATCTCCAAATTTGCGGATGACACTAAGTTGGGTGGCAGTGTGAGCTGCGAGGAGGATGCTATGAGGCTGCAGAGTGATGTGGATAGGTTAGGTGAGTGGGCAAATGCATGGCAGATGACGTATAATGTGGATAAATGTGAGGTTATCCACTTTGGTTGTAAAAACAGAGAGACAGACTATTATCTGAATGGTGACAGATTAGGAAAAGGGGAGGTGCAACGAGACCTGGGTGTCATGGTACATCAGTCATTGAAGGTTGGCATGCAGGTACAGCAGGCGGTTAAGAAAGCAAATGGCATGTTGGCCTTCATAGCGAGGGGATTTGAGTACAGGAGCAGGGAGATGTTACTACAGTTGTACAGGGCCTTGGTGAGGCCACACCTGGAGTATTGTGTACAGTTTTGGTCTCCTAACTTGAGGAAGGACATTCTTGCTATTGAGGGAGTGCAGCGAAGGTTCACCAGACTGATTCCCGGGATGGCAGGACTGACATATCAAGAAAGACTGGATCAACTGGGCTTGTATTCACTGGAGTTCAGAAGAATGAGAGGGGATCTCATAGAAATGTTTAAAATTCTGATGGGTTTAGACAGGTTAGATGCAGGAAGAATGTTCCCAATGTTGGGGAAGTCCAGAACCAGGGGTCACAGTCTAAGGATAAGGGGTAAGCCATTTAGGACCGAGATGAGGAGAAACTTCTTCACCCAGAGAGTGGTGAACCTGTGGAATTCTCTACCACAGAATGTTGTTGAGGCCAATTCACTAAATATATTCAAAAAGGAGTTAGATGTAGTCCTTACTACTAGGGGGATCAAGGGGTATGGCGAGAAAGCAGGAATGGGGTACTGAAGTTGCATGTTCAGCCATGAACTCATTGAATGGCGGTGCAGGCTAGAAGGGCCGAATGGCCTACTCCTGCATCTAATTTCTATGTTTCTATTCAGAAACTATGGTCCTGAACTTAAGGAAAGGTAACTTCGATGGTTTGAGGCGTGAATTGGCTAGAATAGACTGGCAAATGATACTTAAAGGGTTGACGGTGGATAGGCAATGATAAACATTTAAAGATCACATGGATGAACTTCAGCAATTGTACATCCCTGTCTGGAGTAAAAATAAAACGGGGAAGGTGGCTCAACCGTGGCTAACAAGGGAAATTAAGGATAGTGTTAAATCCAAGGAAGAGGCATATAAATTGGCCAGAAAAAGCAGCAAACCTCAGGACTGGGAGAAATTTAGAATTCAGCAGAGGAGGACAAAGGGTTTAATTAAGAGGGGGAAAATAGAGTACGAGAAGAAGCTTGCCGGGAACATAAAAACTGACTGCAAAAGCTTCTATAGATATGTGAAGAGAAACAGATTAGTGAAGACAAACATAGGTCCCTTGCAGTCGGATTCAGGTGAATTTATAATGGGGAACAAAGAAATGGCAGACCAATTGAACCAATACTTCGGTTCTGTCTTCACGAAGGAAGACACAAATAACCTTCCGGAAGTACGAGAGGACCGAGGGTCTAGTGAGAAGGAGGAACTAAAGGATATCCTTATTAGGCAGGAAATTGTGTTGGGGAAATTGATGGGATTGAAGGCCGATAAATCCCCGGGGCCTGATAGTCTGCATCCCAGAGTACTTAAGGAAGTGGCCCTAGAAATAGTGGATGTATTGGTGATCATTTTCCAACAGTCTATCAACTCTGGATTAGTTCCTATGGACTGTAGGGTGGCTAATGTAACACCACTTTTTAAAAAGGGAGGGAATGAGAAAGCGGGTGATTATAGACCGGTTAGCCTGACATCAATGGTGGGGAAAAGTTTTGAATCAATTATTAAGGATGAAATAGCAGTACATTTGGAAAGCAGTGACAGGATCGGTCCAAGTCAGCATGGATTTATGAAAGGGAAATCATGCTTGACAAATCTTCTGCAATTTTTTGAGGATGTAACTAGCAGAGTGGACAAGGGAGAACCAGTGGATGTGGTGTATTTGGACTTTCAAAAGGCTTTTGACAAGGTCCCACACAAGAGATTGGTGTGCAAAATTAAAGTACATGGTATTGGGGGTAATGTACTGACGTGGATAGAGAACTGGTTGGCAGACAGGAAGCAGAGAGTCGGGCTAAATGAATCCTTTTCAGAATGGCAGGCAGTGACGAGTGGAGTGCCGCAGGGCTCAGTGCTGGGACCCCAGCTATTTACAATATACATTAACGATTTAGATGAAGGAATTGAGTGTAATATAAGAACATAAGAACATAAGAATTAGGAACAGGAGTAGGCCATCTAGCCCCTCGAGCCTGCTCCGCCATTCAACAAGATCATGGCTGATCTGGCCGTGGACTCAGCTCCACTTACCCGCCCGCTCCCCGTAACCCTTAATTCCCTTATTGGTTAAAAATCTATCTATCTGTGACTTGAATACATTCAATGAGCCAGCCTCAACTGCTTCCTTGGGCAGAGAATTCCACAGATTCACAACCCTCTGGGAGAAGAAATTCCTTCTCAACTTGGTTTTTAATTGACTTCCCCGTATTTTGAGGCTGTGCCCCCTAGTTCTAGTCTCCCCGACCAGTGGAAACAACCTCTCTGCCTCTATCTTGTCGATCCCTTTCATTATTTTAAATGTTTCTATAAGATCACCCCTCATCCTTCTGAAGTCCGAGTAAAGACCCAGTCTACTCAATCTATCATCATAAGGTAACCCCCTCATCTCCGGAATCAGCCTAGTGAATCGTCTCTGTACCCCCTCCAAAGCCAGTATATCCTTCCTTAAGAAAGGTGAGCAAAACTGCACGCAGTACTCCAGGTGCGGCCTCACCAATACCCTATACAGTTGCAGCAGGACCTCCCTGCTTTTGTACTCCATCCCTCTCGCAATGAAGGCCAACATTCCATTCGCCTTCCTGATTACCTGCTGCACCTGCAAACTAACTTTTTGGGATTCATGCACAAGGACCCCCAGGTCCCTCTGCACCTCAGCATGTTGTAATTTCTCCCCATTCAAATAATATTCCCTTTTACTGTTTTTTTTTCCAAGGTGGATGACCTCACACTTTCCGACATTGTATTCCATCTGCCAAACCTTAGCCCATTCGCTTAACCTATCTAAATCTCCTTGTAGCCTTTCTGTGTCCTCTACACAACCCGCTTTCCCACTAATCTTTGTGTCATCTGCAAATTTTGTTACACTACACTCTGTCCCCTCTTCCAGGTCATCTATGTATATTGTAAACAGTTGTGGTCCCAGCACCGATCCCTGTGGCACACCACTAACCACTGATTTCCAACCCAAAAAGGACCCAGTTATCCCGACTCTCTGCTTTCTGTTAGCCAGCCAATTCTCTATCCATGCTAATACATTTCCTCTGACTCCATGTACCTTTATCTTCTGCAGTAACCTTTTGTGTGGCACCTTATCGAATGCCTTTTGAAAATCTAAATACACCACATCCATCGGTACACCTCTATCCACCATGCTCGTTATATCTTCAAAGAATTCCAGTAAATTAGTTAAACATGATTTCCCCTTCATGAATCCATGTTGCGTCTGCTTGATTGCACTATTCCTATCTAGATGTCCCGCTATTTCTTCCTTAATGATAGTTTCAAGCATTTTCCCCACTACAGATGTTAAACTAACCGGCCTATAGGTACCTGCCTTTTGTCTGCCCCCTTTTTTAAACAGAGGCGTTACATTAGCTGCTTTCCAATCCGCTGGTACCTCCCCAGAGTCCAGAGAATTTTGGTAGATTATAACGAATGCATCTGCTATAACTTCCGCCATCTCTTTTAATACCCTGGGATGCATTTCATCAGGACCAGGGAACTTGTCTACCTTGAGTCCCATTAGCCTGTCCAGCACTACCCCCCTAGTGATAGTGATTGTCTCAAGGTCCTCCCTTCCCACATTCCTGTGACCAGCAATTTTTGGCATGGTTTTTGTGTCTTCCACTGTGAAGACTGAAGCAAAATAATTATTTAAGGTCTCAGCCATTTCCACATTTCCCATTATTAAATCCCCCTTCTCATCTTCTAAGGGACCAACATTTTGCAGATGACACTAAGCTGGGTGGCGGTGTGAGCTGTGAGGAGGATGCTAAGAGGCTGCAGGGTGACTTGGACAGGTTAGGAGAGTGGGCAAATGCATGGCAGATGCAGTATAATGTGGATAAATGTGAGGTTATCCACTTTGGGGGCAAAAGCGCAAAGACAGAATTTTGTCTGAATGGTGGCAGATTAGGAAAAGGGGAGGTGCAACGAGACCTGGGTGTCATGGTACATCAGTCATTGAAAGTTGGCATGCAGGTACAGCAGGCGGTGAAGAAGGCAAATGGTATGTTGGCCTTCATAGCGAGGGGATTTGAGTATAGGAGCAGGGAGGTCTTACTGCAGTTGTATAGGGCCTTGGTGAGGCCTCACCTGGAATATTATGTTCAGTTTTGGTCTCCTAATCTGAGGAAGGACGTTCTTGCTATTGAGGGAGTGCAGCGAAGGTTCACCAGACTGATTCCCGGGATGGCAGGACTGACATATGAGGAGAGACTGGATCGACTGGGCCTTTATACATTGAAGTTTAGAAGGATGAGAGGGGATCTCATAGAAACATATAAGATTCTGATGGGACGGGACAGTTTAGATGGGGGTAGATTGTTCCCGATGTTGGTGAAGTCCAGAACCAGGGAACACAGTGTAAGGATAAGGAGTAGGCCATTTAGGACTGAGATGAGGTGAAACTTCTTCACTCAGAGAGTTGTGAACCTGTGGAATTCCCTGCCGCAGAGAGTTGTTGATGCCAGTTCATTGGATATATTCAAGAGGGAGTTAGATATGGCCCTTACGGCTAAAGGGATCAAGGGGTATGGAGAGAAAGCAGGAAAGGGGTACTGAGGGAATGATCAGCCATGATCTTATTGAATGGTGGTGCAGGCTCGAAGGGCCGAATGGCCTACTCCTGCACCTATTTTTTATGTTTCTATGTTAGTCCTTCTTTGCTGGCTTTTAAAAGTTTCCCAATCCTAAAACAGCGGGGTTACATTAGCCACCTTCCAATCCGCGGGAACCGTTCAAGAATCTATGGAATTGTGGAGGATGACAACCGATGCATCCACTATCTCTATCGTCACCTGAATTGGATAAGTGCCTGAAGAAAAAAAATAGCAGTGCTCTGGAGAAAGGACAAGGGAGTGGGACTAGCTGAAGTGCTCTTGCAGAGAGCCCGCACGGGCTCAACGGGCCGAATGGCCTCCTGTGCTGTAAACATTCTCTGATTCTATTTTTTTCCAAGTGCCAATAAATTTTGACCCGGATTATTGTGTCTAAACGTTTCCCCACCTCCGACATTAGGCTATCTGTCGTTGCCGGGTTTGGTAACATTTGTCATCCTCAAGTCCTCTGGCACCGCCCCCATATCAAAGGGGGAGTTAATATTCTGGTCACTGCTATCTTTTCGGCCTCAATACTGCCCTCCGACAGTGCGGCACTCCCTCAGTACTGCCCCACCGACAGTGCGGCACTCCCTCAGAACTGCCCCTCCGACAGTGCGGCGCTCCCTCAGTACTGCCCCTCCGACAGTGCGGCACTCCCTCAGTACTACCCCTCCGACAGTGCGGCACTCCCTCAGAACTGCCCCTCCGACAGTGCGGCGCTCCCTCAATACTGCCCCCTCCGACAGTGCGGTACTCCCTCAGAACTGCCCCTCCGACAGTGCGGCACTCCCTCAGAACTGCCCCTCCGACAGTGCGGCGCTCCCTCAGAACTGCCCCTCCGACAGTGCGGCGCTCCCTCAGAACTGCCCCTCCGACAGTGCGGCGCTCCCTCAGTACTGCCCCCTGACAGTGCAGCACTCCCTCAGTACTGCCCCTCCGACAGTGCGGCACTCCCTCAGTACTGCCCCTCCGACAGTGCGGCGCTCCCTCAGTACTGCCCCTCCGACAGTGCGGCGCTCCCTCAGTACTGCCCCTCCGACAGTGCGGCACTCCCTCAGTACTGCCCCTCCGACAGTGCGGCGCTCCCTCAGTACTGCCCCTCCGACAGTGCGGCGCTCCCTCAGTACTGCCCCTCCGACAGTGTGGCGCTCCCTCAGTACTGCCACTCCGACAGTGCAACACTCCCTCAGTACTGCCCCTCCAACAGTGCGGCACTCCCTCAGTACTGCCACTCCGACAGTGCAACACTCCCTCAGTACTGCCCCTCCAACAGTGCGGCACTCCCTCAGTACTGCCCCTCCGACAGTGCGGCCCTCCCTCAGTACTGCCCCTCCGACAGTGCGGCCCTCCCTCAGTACTGCCCCTCCGACAGTGCGGCCCTCCCTCAGTACTGCACTTTGTGCTGAAGTCCTTGGGGTAGGAGTTGAACCCACGATCCTCTGCCTGAGAGGGGTGAGAGCGTGCTGTCATTCATGCAGCCCCGAGCCTCCTCTCCCCCCCCCCCCAACCAGACAACTGACCGAAGCAGGAACAAAAGGTTAACAACACAAACAGACAATGCTTGAAAAATCACAAACACTTTAGCTTTGATTTGAAGAGACGGACAAATTCTCTCTTCTCTTTAAAATAATCATGCACATGTTCCCCGAGGATGTGGAGAGGGAGGGAGGGGGAGATGAAAAATAAATCTCGATCGGAAAACAAACACACACACAACAAAAGTGCTTCTGTCGGAGAGGAAACTGCAGCAGTGTCCCCTGCACTGGCCTCCCAGCGTATAACACCAGAGAGTGTTCCTCTCACTGACAGCAAGCAGGGCGGGAGAGAAGAATGGGCAGATAGTGGGAGAGAGAGAGAGAGAGAGAGAGAGCGAGGCAGAGGGAGAGTGGGGCATTCCTCAGCAGGGCAGGGCCCGGCCATTGAAGGGGCAGTTTGCGAGAGAGCTTGGCAATGCAAGGCTGATACGTCCCCAATGGGCTCCTCGAGATGCTGATCACGTCACTGCTTGCAAACAGACAGAGGGAGGGGAGGAGAGAGGAAGGGGGATGGAGAGAGAGAGAGAGACAAACAGAGAGAGAGGGGGATGGGGGGCAGAGGGGACAGAGGGAGGGCGAGAGACAGATCGAGAGAGACAGATAGAGTGAGAGAGAGATAGACAGACAGACGGACAGAGACAGAGAGGGAGAGAGACCGAGGGAGTGAGGGAGAGAGGGCAGGGGATGCAGAGAGACAGAAGGAGGGAGAGAGACAGAGGGAGCGAGACAGAAAGCGAGAGAGACAGATAGAGAGAGAGAGACAGACAAACAAATATAGAGAGGGAGAGAGACAGAGGGAGGGAGACAGAGGGAGGGAGGGAGAGAGGGAGAGAGAGAGAGAGGGAGGGAGAGAGAGAGGGAGAGAGACAGAAGGAGGGAGAGAGACAGAGGGAGCGAGACAGAAAGCGAGAGAGACAGATAGAGAGAGAGAGACAGACAAACAAATATAGAGAGGGAGAGAGACAGAGGGAGAGAGGGAGAGAGAGAGAGAGAGAGGGAGGGAGAGAGAGAGGGAGAGAGACAGAAGGAGGGAGAGAGACAGAGAGAGAGCGAGAGAGAGAGACAGAGAGAGAGAGGTAGAGACAGAGGGGTGAGAGAGACAGAGGGAGATAGAGACAGAGGGGTGAGAGAGACAGAGGGAGATAGAGACAGAGGAGTGAGAGAGACAGAGAGAGAGAGGTAGAGACAGAGAGGGAGGGAGGGAGGTGGAGATGGAGGGAGGGAGGGAGGGAGGGAGGGGGTGTGTGATGCTGGTGGAAGGGTTGACGATGACGATGGAGATGGTTTGGGGATGGGTTAATGCCTGGAATTCTGCCGCTTACCTTCCTGTCCATGGCTGTGTGTGTGTGTGTGTGTGTGTGTGTGTGTGGAGCTGGGCTCTGTCGCCCAGCCTCACTGGCTGCTGCCTACAGGAGAGGAGGAGGTTGCCGAGCCCCGGGAGGGAGTTTAAAGGGAGGGTGGGCTGTCAGTGAAGGGGGGAGGGGGATGTAGGACCCAGGCGCACTGCGCAGATGCAGCAGGCTCCCAGGGAGCGTGGTGCAGCCCCACAAGAGCAGAGTGCCGGGGCAGGGAGCGTCCCTCCATCCACTGCAGCGGCATTTGCGCAGTGCGGCAAAGGGGTCGTCCCCAAATCACACCCTCCCGGCAACAGCGCAGAATTAACTCCGGGCACAAAGGGGCAGGGGGGGTGCATTGCCGTGTTGGGGGGCTGTCGGCAAATCACACCCTGCCTTCAAAAACGAAAAATAGCTGTCACTGTGTAAGGGATTGTCTGAAAATCACACCCTGTATTTAAAAATGAAAAATAGCTGTCACTGTGTAAGGGATTGTCTGAAAATCACACCCTGTATTTAAAAATGAAAAATAGCTGTCACTGTGTAAGGGATTGTCTGCAAATCACACCCTTCATGAAAAACAAAGAGGAGGTGTTGCCATGTTAGGGACTGTCTTACAATGACTGTTCCCACAGCAACAAAGGCCATCGCTGGGAATTTCCTCTGGGGCCTCTCCTGATTGGCTACCGTAACTTTGGCAGGAATCACGTAGAGTCACGTAAACCGGGTCTCAGACACTAGAGCAGCACAGAAGGAGGTCGTTCGACCCATCGGCCTGAGCTGGCCTTAGAAAGTATCCGGTGTGCTCAGCCGTTTCTTGATATCGCGTGGAGTAAAACAAGAACGGCCAGCTCAGTCGGTAGAGCATGAGACTCTTAATCTCAGAGTCGTGGGTTCGAGCCCCACTTTGGACGAATAACTTTATTGGAGAGAGAGCAGGAAAGGGGTACTGAGGTGAATGATCAGCCATGATCTTATTGAATGGTGGTGCAGGCTCGAAGGGTCAAATGGCCTACTCCTGCACCTATTTTCTATGTTTCTATGTTTGTATGAATTGTCTGAAGACCGGCTTCTGTGATGGTGGGGACCTCAGGAGGAGGCCGATATGGATCATCCACTCGGCACTTCTGGCTGAAGATGGTTGTAAACGCTTCAGCCTTGTCTTTTGTACTCACGTGCTGGGCTCCGCCATCATTGAGGGTGGGGTTATTCATGGAGCCTCCTCCTCCCGTTAGTTGTTTAATGGTCCACCACCATTCACCACTGGATGTGGCAGGACTACAGAGCTTTAATCTGATCCGTTGGTTGTGGGATCGCTTAGACCTGTATATCATCAGAGACAGTCCCTCGGAATCGAGGAAGACCTGCTTCCACTCTAACAGTGAGTTCTCAGGTGACTGAACAGTCCAATACGAGAACCACAGTCCCTGTCACAGGTGGGACAGACAGTGGTTGAGGGAAGGGGAGGGTGGGACTGGTTTGCCGCACGCTCCTTCTGCTGCCTGCGCTTGGTTTCTGCATGCTCTCGGCGATGAGACTCGAGGTGCTCAGCGCCCTCCCGGATGCACTTCCTCCGCTTAGGACGGTCTTTGACCAGGGACTCCCAGGTGTCGGTGGGGATGTTGCATTTTATCAGGGAGGCTTTGAGGGTGTCCCTGTAACGTTTCCTCTGCCCACCTGGGGCTCGTTTGCCGTGAAGGAGTTCCGAGTAGAGTGCTGGACAAAGTGGACCAGTCCCATACCTCGGGAGCCTCTTTTCAACAGGAGCAGCTCTGTATGTAGCACTGCTTCACGTGTCTGTATCCAATCAGTCCCACTCCCCCTGCTCTTTCCCGTAGCCCTGAAACTTTCTCCCCTTCAACTTCCCCTTTTGAAAGTTATTATTGCATCTGCTTCCACCACTATCCCTCGTGTTGTGTGGCACTACCACCGTGATAAATGGGATAGAGTCAGAACAGATCCAGCAGCTCAAAACTGGGCCTCCATGAGGTGCTGTGTGCCATCAGCAGCAGCAGAATTGTATTCCACCACAATCTGTAACCTCATGGCCCGGCATATCCCTCACTCTACCATTACCATCAGGTCAGGGGACCAACCCTGGTTCAATGAGGAGTGTAGAAGAGCATGCCAGGAGCAGCACCAGGCATACCTAAAAATGAGGTACCAACCTGGGGAAGGTGACAGCAAAGGCTCTGGGCTCCAACAACATCCCGGCTGTCGTTCACTGGATATATTCAAGAGGGAGTTAGATATGGCCCTTACGGTTAAGGGGATCAAGGGGTATGGAGAGAAAGCAGGAAAGGGGTACTGAGGGAATGATCAGCCATGATCTTATTGAATGGTGGTGCAGGCTCGAAGGGCCGAATGGCCCACTCCTGCACCTATTTTCTATGTTTCTATGTCGTGCTGAAGATCTGTGCTCCAGAAGTAGCCGCGCCTCTAGCCAAGCTGTTCCAGTACAGCTACAACATTCACTCCCTCCACCACCTCCAACACTCACTCCCTCCACCACCTCCAACACTCACTCCCTCCACCACCTTCAACACTCACTCCCTCCACCACCTCCAACACTCACTCCCTCCACCACCTCCAACACTCACTCCCTCCACCACCTTCAACATTCACTCCCTCCACCACCTTCAACACTCACTCCCTCCACCACCTCCAACACTCACTCCCTCCACCACCTTCAACATTCACTCCCTCCACCACCTCCAACACTCACTCCCTCCACCACCTTCAACACTCACTCCCTCCACCACCTCCAACACTCACTCCCTCCACCACCTTCAACATTCACTCCCCATCCACCAGCTTCAACACTCACTCACTCCACCACCTTCAACACTCACTCCCTCCACCAGCTTCAACACTCACTCCCTCCACCACCTTCAACACTCACTCCCTCCACCACCTCCAACACTCACTCCCTCCACCACCTCCAACACTCACTCCCTCCACCACCTCCAACACTCACTCCCTCCACCACCTCCAACACTCACTCCCTCCACCACCTTCAACACTTACTCCCTCCACCACCTCCAACATTCACTCCCTCCACCACCGGCGCCCCCTGGCTGCAGTGTGCACCATCTACAAGATGCACTGCAGCAACTCGCCAAGGCTTCTTCGGCAGCACCTCCCAAACCCACGACCTCTACCACCTAGAAGGACAAGGGCAGCAGGCGCATGGGAACACCACCACCTCCACGTTCCCCTCCCAGTCACACACCATCCCGACTGGGAAATGTATCGGCCGTTCCTTCATCGTCGCTGGGTCACAATCCTGGAACTCCCTCCCTAACAGCACTGTGGGAGCACCTTCACCACACGGACTGCAGCGGTTCAAGAAGGCGGCTCACCACCACCTTCTCAAGGGGCAATTAGGGATGGGCAATAAATGTTGGCCTTGCCAGCGACGCCCTCAATCTGTGAATGAATAAATAGAGTTATAAAAAAGCTCAAACAGTGGTTGTTTGGTGGTGCGGGTAATTGGCCATGCCAATCTCCGTGGAACTTGATGCCCAGCTCGCCAAGGAGTCCGTGCGGGCTCTGGCCACGGACGTGCAGACTTTGGATGCCAACATGTCTGCCACCTTAAATAGGCTGACAGATGCCACATCCACGGCCTTACAACTATTTTGGTGAAACGATGAATCAAGTGGCCCCTTCTTAAAGGAGCACTAAAATCGACACATTAACCCAATTAAACTTTTGACATTAAAAGGATCAAATTAAAATTTGGTTGCCGGGGGTGATGATGCACTCCAGTCCCTCCAGCGCCCACCTCTCGCGGAAGGCCGCGAGCGTACCGGTGGACACCGCGTGCTCCATCTCCAGGGACACCTTGGCGCGGATGTAACCGCGGAAGAGAGGCAGGCAGTCTGGCTGAACGACCCCCTCGACCGCCCGCTGCCTGGACCGGCTGATGGCCCCCTTGGCCGTGCCCAGGAGCAGTCCTACGAGGAGGCCTTCCCACCTGCCTTGGCCTCACAACGCGTCACTGATCTTCAGCTGACTGGTGAGCAGCTGGTGGTCGGAGTGACGTGGCCCCGGCCCAGGAGAGAGATGGTGGGTAACGTCAGTTACGGAGGAGGAGGTTGGAAAGGTTAGGAACGGTTCTCCTTGGAACACAGAAGGTGAAGAGGCGAGTCAACAGAGGTTTCTAAGATGATGAGAGGGTTGGATTGAGTAAATAGGGAAAAAAAAACCGATTGCCTTTGGCGAGTGGGTCATTAACCAGAGATCGTTGAGTCAAAACTATCGGCAAACGACCGAGAGGGGAGATGGGGAGAACTGTCTCTGAGAGAGTTGTGGGGTTCTGGAACACTCGGCCTAGAAACGTGGCTGGAGCTGAGTCCATCAATAACGTTACCAGGGAGTTGGATGGGGATTGGAGGATGAGAAACTGACAGAGTTATGGACACAACTCGGGGTGGGGGGCTGGGGGGGGGGACTGAGCACAGCTTCCCTCTCACAGAGCCAGCAGGCAACGATGGGCCGAATGGCTTCCTTCTAAGAACAGGGTGGATAAAGGGGAACCAGTGAGGGAGTACAGCGAAGGTTCACCAGACTGATTCCAGGGATGGCAGGACTGACAGATGAGGAGAGACTGGATCAACTGGGCCTTTATTCACTGGAGTTTAGAAGGATGAGAGGGGATCTCATAGAAACATATAAAATTCTGACGGGATTGGACAGGTTAGATGCAGGAAGAATGTTCCCGATGTTGGGGAAGTCCAGAACCAGGGGTCACAGTCTAAGGATAAGGGGTAGGCCATTTAGGACTGAGATAAGGAGAAACTTCTTCACTCAGAGAGTTGTGAACCTGTGGAATTCCCTGCCACAGAGAGTTGTTGATGCCAGTTCATTGGATATATTCAAGAGGGAGTTAGATATGGCCCTTACGGCTAAAGGGATCAAGGGGTATGGAGAGAAAGCAGGAAAGGGGTACTGAGGGAATGATCAGCCATGATCTTATTGAATGGTGGTGCAGGCTCGAAGGGCCGAATGGCCTACTCCTGCATCTATTTTCTATGTTTCTATGAATTCAGTGGGTGTGGTGTGTTTGGATTTCCAGAAGAAACATAGAAACATAGAAACTAGGTGCAGGAGTAGGCCATTCGGCCCTTCGAGCCTGCACCACCATTCAATAAGATCATGGCTGATCATTCCCTCAGTACCCCTTTCCTGCTTTCTCGCCATACCCGCTGATCCCTTTAGCCGTAAGGGCCATATCTAACTCCCTATTTGACAAGGTGCCACATAAAATGTTACTGCACGAGATAAAAGTTCACGGGGTTGTGGGTAATATATTAGCACGGATAGAGGATTGACTAACTAACAGAGAACAGAGAGTCGGGATAAATTGTTCATTCTCGGGTTGGCAATCAGTAACTAGTGGGGTGCCGCAGGGATCAGTGCTGGGACCCCAACTATTTACAATCTATATTAACGACTTGGAGGAAGGGACTGAGTGTAACGTAGCCAAGTTTGCTGACGATACAAAGATGGCAAGAAAAGCAATGTGTGAGGAGAACACAAAAAATCTGCAAAAGGACATAGACAGGCTAAGTGAGTGGGCAAAAATTTGTCAGATGGAGTATAATGTTGGAAAGTGTGAGGTCATGCACTTTGGCAGAAAAAAATCAAAGAGCAAGTTATTATTTAAATGGAGAAAGATTGCAAAGTGCTGCAGTACAGCGGGACCTGGGGGTACTTGTGCATGAAACACAAAAGGATAGTATGCAGGTACGGCGAGTGATCAGGAAGGCCAATGGTATCTTCACCTTTATTGCAATGGGGATGGAGTATAAAAGCAGGGAAGTCTTGCTCCAGTTATACAGGGTATTGGTGAGGCCACACCTGGAATACTGCATGCAGTTTTGGTTTCCATATTTACGAAAGGATATACTTGCTTTGGAGGCAGTTCAGAGAAGGTTCACTCGGTTGATTCCGGAGATGAGGGGGTTGACTTATGAGGAAAGGTTGAGGAGGTTGGGCCTCTACTCATTGGAATTCAGAAGAATGAGAGGTGATCTTATCGAAACGTATAAGATTATGAGGGGGTTTGATCAGCCATGATCTTATTGAATGGCTGATCTTCTTATGTTCTTTTAAGAAATAGGAGCAGGAGTAGGCCATATGGCCCCTCGAGCCTGCTCCGCCATTTAATATGATCATGGCTGATCTGATCATGGACTCAGCTCCACTTCCCCGCCCGCTCCCCATAACCCCTTATTCCCTTATCGGTTAAGAAACTGTCTATTTCTGTCTTAAATATATTCAATGTCCCAGCCTCCACAGCTCTCTGAGGCAGCGAATTCCACAGATTTACAACCCTCTGAGAGAAGAAATTCCTCCTCATCTCAGTTTTAAATGGGCAGCCCCTTATTCTACTTTGCCCCCTAGTTCTAGTCTCCCCTATTAGTGGAAACATCCTCTCTGCATCCACCTTGTCGAGCCCACCTCATAATCTTATACATTTCAATAAGATCACCTCTCATTCTTCTGAATTCCAATGAGTAGAGACCCAACCTACTCAACCTTTCCTCATAAGTCAACCTCCTCATCTCCGGAATCAACCGAGTGAACCTTCTCTGAACTGCCTCCAAAGCAAGTATATCCTTTCGTAAATATGGAAACCAAAACTGCACGCAGTATTCCAGGTGTGGCCTCACCAATACCCTGTATAACTGTAGCAAGACTTCCCTGTGAGGTTCTGAGTGTGCTCCTAGGGAGCAATGTGCGGCAGCCCGGCCCGGGAATCGGCACAGTCCCGGCCTGCACAACCATCAGCAGGCCGGGGCCATTACAGGGAGCAGTGTGCGGCTGCAGGAGGGCGACGGCTACGAAGCCAGGTCGCTGAGTGCAGTGCGGCCAGGCACAGCAGGAGGGGCGAAGGAGCGGCAAGAGTCCGTAGAGGGAAGTGACCGGGGCCCCGGAGAGGCGTGAATCTGGGGCCCGGGGGCAGCACGGGCCCAGCCCACACTGCAATATGTGAGCGCACTGGGTCCGTGCAGCAGAGCTGGTCTCCAGTCGTCCTGGTTAACCCTTGCCACTGGACCAAGACCTCGCTCTGTCAAGCCCGTGTGGTGGCTGGTGTGTAACGGTCACCCCACGTTAAAAAAATCCACGCACAGGCATCTTCCACCCTTCAACATGGAGTTCGGGATCTGGAATATTAGGTCCTTCAGTGAAACACCTGGGAACTCATCCCTTTTAGAGTGGAAGCAAGTCATCCTCGATAGGAGGGACTGACTATGATGATCACTGCTTTTATACTCCATCCCCTTTGCAATAAAGGCCAAGATACCATTAGCCTTCCTGATCACTTGCTGTACCTGCATACTATCCTTTTGTGTTTCATGTACAAGTACCCCCAGGTCCCGCTGTACTGCGGCACTTTGCAATCTTTCACCATTTAAATAATAACTTGCTCTTTGATTTTTTTTCTGCCAAAGTGCATGACCTCACACCTTCCAACATTATACTCCATCTGCCAAATTTTTGCCCACTCACTTAGCCTGTCTATGTTCTTTTGCAGATTTGTTGTGTTCTCCTCACACATTACTTTTCCTCCCAATAGGAGCAGGAGTCGGCCATACGGCCCCTCGAGCCTGCTCTGCCATTCAATATGATCATGGCTGATCCGATCTTGGACTCAGCTCCACTTCCCCGCCCGCTCCCCATAACCCTTCATTCCCTTATCGTTTAAAAATCTGTCCATCTCCACCTTAAATATATTCAATGTCCCTGACTCCATTAGGTGTGTCAAGGAGGCTCAAGCACGTGGGGAGATACCGTCCGAACTGACCCCCGTCCGGACGGAATTCCTCATCGGCGCCAAGCCCCGAAACCCCCCCTCAGGAGTCGGCGCCTCACAACTTGAGCCGCCTCGGGAAAATCCCCTCCGGGCCTTTCAGTTCCGCGCGGAGGGGTTTCCTGTACGGGCTGCTCCTGCACAATCTCAACTTTGCCATCCTCGCCGGCCGTCCGGACACGCCATGGCGTACCATCTTGCCGTCCGGAGGAGGCGGGGGTCCCCGATGGAGGGCACTCTACGCGGGAGTCCTCCCGCTATTTATCGGGGACTTGGCCTGGAGGGTGGTGCACGGAGCAGTCCCGTGCAATCGGTTTACAGACGCCCAGACCGCCTGCAATTTCTGCGGTCTGGAAGAGTCCGTGTTCCACGCGTATGTTGTATGTGTGAGGTTGCAGCCCCTGTTCCAATATTCTGGTTGCACTTCAGTCCCACACTCCTGATCTTTGGGCACCCTGTGCGGAGGGGAGCGGGTAGGTCCGAGGGCCTCCTTGTAGGACTGTTCCTGGGCCTGGCCAAAGGGGCCATCAGCCGGTCCAGGCAGCGGGCGGTCGAGGGGGCCGTTCAGCCCGACTGCCTGCCTCTCTTCCGCGGTTACATCCGAGCCAGGGTGTCCCTGGAGATGGAGCACGCGGTGTCCACTGGTACGCTCGCGGCCTTCCGCAAGAGGTGGGCGCCGGAGGGACTGGAGTGCATCATCACCCCCGGCAACCAAATTTTAATTTGATTTTATATGTTTTAAAGTTTAATTTGTTTTAATTGCCGGGTTTTAGTGTCCCCCTCCCCTTTTATAGGGGTCCATTGTAAATTATGGTTTTAGTGCGCAGAAAAAAACCCACAAAAAAAACTACAAAAAATACAAAAAAAACCCCCAAAAAAAACAAAAAAAGGGCCTGGAAAAATGTTTGAAGTGTCCCCCAGATCGGGGGGCACTTGATTTACTGTTTATTTTGTCTTCTAAAAAGAGTTGTTTAAGTTTGTTGGTTTTAGTTCTCCCCCCCCCCTCTTTAATCAGGGGGCACTTGATTTAATTGATTTACAGGTGCAACTTAAAATAGTTGGATCAACTCAAACACTGGGCCAAACAGGCTCCGTGGATCTGAATTGGTCCAAGTTTGGGGCAATTAAGGACTGATGGGATTTGATTGACGAGGGCCAAGTTATCGATGCTAACTCCTGATTGGGATGTGTGATTGGACCGGGAGAATTGGACAATTGTTTAATTGGCAGTGTGGAACCTGTATTTAATGATTGGAGTTGGGACTTTGAGCCTGGTCACTGTGCCTGGCAGTAGTGAGCGAGTTTGTGAGTTAGTTCTGGGCTTACAGTCCCTCTCGGCTGTTGGAGGGTAACAATGGTTACTGACATGGTGAAGAAGAAAAGTGCAAAGGCTCCCACCGGGGACAAGAAGCCATCTAAACGCAAAGCCAAACGGAAGGAGAGTTATTCTGTTTATATCTACAAGGTCCTCAAACAGGTAACTCCTCAGTGCCAGAGCTTGGCTTTTTCCTATTGCTGGCCTGGAGCCTACAGTGGCTTTAATCTTCTGGTTTCCCCAATCTCTGATACCTCAATCAATCACTTTCTGATCCTGAACATCCAAACCTCTCTGCTACATCTCTTTGGTGTTTCCATTTATACTGATGGTTCCTTCTCCTGTACCCGGGTGATCTACAGTGTAGACTCCGGTCGCTATGTGCATTCTCCCCTCTGATCACTGAGCTCTCCCTTCAACTTCTCTCGGCCTTCCTTCCACCTAGCCTCATTTGTTGCTCCTCCCTCGGGCTGAATGGCCCACTCCTGCACCTGTATTCTATGCTTCTTCACCTTGGATAAGAGGTGATCTTATCACAACGTATATGATTTGAGGGGGCTTGACAAGGTGAATGCAGAGAGGATGTTTCCACTGATAGGAGAGACTAGAACTAGGGGGCATGGTCTTAGAATAAGGGGCCACCCATTTAAAACATGAGAAATTTCTGAGGGTTGTAAATCTGTGGCATTTGCTGCCTCAGAGCTGTGGAAGCTGAGACATTGAATAAATTTAAGACAGAAATAGACAGTTTCTTAACCGATCAGGGAATAAGGGGTTATGGGGAGTGGGTGGGGAAGTGGATCTGAGTCCATGATCGTATTAAATGGCGGAGCAGGCTCGAGGGGCTGTATGGCCTACTCCTGCTCCTATTTCTTATGTTCTTGGTTGCTGTCTGTCATGTCCGGAGATACTTTCCTGTGTCACTGTTGCTATATAAGTGCAGGTCACTGACTTTTTAAAAAAAAAAAAAAACTTTTGCTCGAGCAAAAATGAGCTGTGATTTGTGATGGGACAGGTGTAGAGCAGGAGGGTATTTGCAAGTAGTGGCACTGTTTATGAAGTGACTTAGATTTTGCCCTGGAGGCTGCAGTAAGCTCACACCCTCCACGTTTCCCCTCCCCCCCCCTAGTGCCGTGTGGGTCATCAACATGCTCGCTGTGTAGTAAAATGTCCCAAAACACTTCACCGGAGTAATAGAAGAAGCAGGAGTAGGCCATACGGCCCCTTGAGCCTGCTCTGCCATTCAATATGATCGTGGCTGATCTGATCATGGACTCAGCTCCCCTTCCCTGCCCGCTCCCCATAACCTTTACTCCCTTATTGCTCAAAAATCAGTCTATCTCCACCTTAAATATATTCAATGACCCAGCCTCCACAGCTCTCTGGGGCAGAGAATTCCAGAGGTTTACACCCTGAGGAAATTCCTCCTCCTCTCTGTTTTAAATGGGCGGCCCCTTATTCTAAGACTAGGTCCCTTGGTGCCAGATTCCCCCACGAGGTTAGCAAACAAAATTTGACCCAGAGCCACATGAGGAGATAATTGGGACAGGTTTGAGGCAAAGCCTGGTCACAGTGGTGGGTTTTAAGGAGGGTATTTGGGGGGGGGGGGTGGGTGGAGGAGAGGTTGAGGGAGGGAGTTCCAGAGCTCGGGGGCCCAGACAGCTGAAGGCACGGCCACCAATGGTGGAGTGATGGAGATTGTGGATGCTCAGGTCAATATGATCAGAGGGTTGTAGGGCTGGAGGGGGTTGGGAAATGGGGAGGGGCCAGGCCATGAAGGGTTTTGAAAACCTGGCTGAGAATTTTAAAATTGAGGCAATGTTGGGAGGGGGAAGGAGAATGTGCAGCCCTGACCTTCCCCCGATTTGGGGGTGATGGCTGGGGTTTGGGATTGTCATGTATTCAACCAGCATTGTAACCCATGTATAATCTGACCTAAGTTGTACACTGTGAGAACAATGACCACTAGGTGGTGAACTTGTGGGAGACACTCCTAACCTGGACCTTCAGGTATAAAAGGGGAAGCTCCACCCACCTTCATCACTTGAGTGCTAAGGAATAAAGGACAGGTCACAGACTGACCTTCTCTCAAGCATGGGCCTCGTGTGCATTTATACTGTGTAGTAAGGACGTATCAATGGCGACAAGAAACTGGGATTTAAACCACGCGAGCATGGCCACTAGCAGAACAGACGAGAGGTACTGTGTTAAGGAATGGTTGGGACAGAGATTCAACATTGTTAAAGCAGCACACAGATCTCCAGGCAGACAAGAGCAGTCAGGCATGCCCCAACATGTAGTCGAACCCAGAGGGGGAGTTCGACTGACAATGGCAAGTTGAACAGCGATTCACGCCATTGCAAGGGACAACGCGGCCAGTAATGGGGCCATCAACATCTGTTAATGGTGCACTCAAGGAGAGTCACCGGGGCAGTCAGGGACGATCGACTGGCAAGGGACCTTTTGTTTCAAACAGCAACTCATGCTGGAGGCGTGGAGGCACACACTCAGCCGGAGTTTGCAGAGATGAGCAAAATACCTGCAGAAATTGACACTGGGGGAAATCGCTGGAAGCTGAAGTTCAGCGAGTTCATGTGGAGCACGTATACAGTTCATACACCAGGACGCCACTGATAATGATGAAAGTGCTCCTCAATGGCATCCCAGTATCAATGGAGCTAGACACGGGGGCCAGCCAGCCCCTGATGGGTATCAAACAGTTCGAAAAGTTGTGGGCATCCAAGGCCAGGAGGCCAAAATTATCGCCAATTGACACACAGCTACAGACTTACACAAAGCAGATCATTCCGGTGCTAGGCAGCGCCACGGTAGTCGTGACCCACAAAGATTCGGAGAACAGGTTACCACTCTGGATTGTCCCGGGGGACGGTCCCACACTACTGGGGAGGAGTTGGCTTGCTGTCATGAACTGGAAATGGAGCGATGTCAATGCAATTTCCTCTGTGGAGCGAGTATCATGCTCACAGATCCTGGACAAATTTGACTGATTATTTCAACCCGACATTGGCACTTTCATGGGGGCCAAGGTAGTGATTCACATAAACCCGGACGCCAGACCAGTACATCACAAGGCCAGAGCGGTGCCGTACATGATGCGGGAAAAGATAGAAGGCGAATTGGACCGTCTGCTGAGGGAAGGCATCATCTCGCCAGTCGAATTCAGTGACTGGGCGAGCCCGATAGTGCCGGTGCTCAAGGCGGATGGGTCGGTCAGGATATGTGTCGATTACAAGGCCACCATCAATCGGGTGTCACTCCAAGACCAGTACCTGCTACCGAGAGCGGAGGACCTCTTTGCGACGCTATCCGGTGGCAAACTTTTTTCAAAATTGGACCTGACCTCAGCTTACATGACCCAGGAGCTGGCGAGTGAGTCGAAGAAGCTGACCACCATCACGACACACAAGGGGTTGTTTGAGTACAACAGGTGTCCATTCGGGATTCGCTCAGCCGCCTTCCAACGAAATATGGAAAGCCTCCAAGTCGATTCCAAGGACAATGGTTTTTCAAGACGACATCCTCATCACGGGTTACGATACTGAAGAACACCTCCACAACCTGGAGGAGGTGCTACGCAGACTGGACCGGGTAGGGCTGCGACTGAAAAAGGCGAAGTGCGTCTTCCTAGCTCCAGAGGTAGAATTCCTGGAGATGAGGGTAGCAGCAGACGGGATCAGCCCTACTGCGTCCAAGACGGAAGCGATCCAGAGAGCACCCAGACCCCATAACACGACGGAGCTGCGTTCGTTCCTGGGGCTCCTGAACTATTTTGGTAACTTTCTTCCTAAATTGAGCATGCTGCTTGAGCCGCTACACGTGCTCCTACGCAAAGGTCGCGAATGGGTCTGGGGGGACAGCCAGGAAAGGGCTTTTAATAGAGCACGCAATTTGTTATGTTCCAACAATCTAACACAAGTTTCTTACATGGTTATTTAGCATTACCATCCGATGCATCGTCCTATGGTGTCAGGTGTGTTGCAGCATGTCAATGCCAAGGGTCAGTTACAGCCGGTAGCTTATGCCTCCAGGAGTCTGTCCCAGGCAGAAAGGGGCTATGGGATGGTAGAAAAGGAGGCGCTCGCATGTGTATATGCAGTAAAGAAAATGCACCAGTACCTGTTTGGCAGGAAATTTGAGCTGGAGATCACAAACCCCTAACGTCCCTTTTGGCCGACAACAAGGCCATAAATGCAAACGCATCGGCCCGCATAGAGGTGGGCACTCACGTTAGCCGCCTATGACTACACAATTCGGCACAGACCGGGCACTGAAAACTGCACCGATGCACTCAGCAGGCTCCCACTAGCCACCACTGAGGGGGCTACCGAGCATGGTGCTGAGATGGTCATGGCTGTTGAAGCTTTCGGAAGCGAAGGCTCACCCGTGACAGCCCGTCAGATTAAAGTCTGGACAAATAGAGGCCCGCTATTGTCTCGAAGTGTCCTGAATGGGGACTGGGCAGCCACGTACAGGGCATGCCCTGAGAAATTTAAACCATTTCACAGGCGCAGGGATGAACTCTCGATTCAGGCCGATTGCCTACTGTGGGGAAACCACGTAGTCATGCCCCAGATGGGCAGAGTGTTCATCAGAGAACTCCACAATGAGCACCCGGGCATTGTCACGATGAAAGCAATTGCCAGGTCACACGTTTGGTGGCCATGGATAGACGCAGATCTGGAACTTTGTGTTCGCAGGTGCAACACGTGTGCCCAGCTGGGCAATGCGCCCAGGGAAGCCCCCCTTAGTCCCTGGCCCGCCAAGCCTTGGTCACACATCCATGTGGACTACGCAGGTCCTTTCATGGGGAAAATGTTTTTGGTTGTAGTAGACGCCTACTCCAAATGGATAGTGACATTTTAAATTCCAGCACATCCTCTGCCACGGTAGAAAGTCTACGGACAATGTTTGCTGCCCACGGTCTACCGGACATCTTGGTCAGCGACATTGGCCCGTGCTTCACAAGCACTGAATTCCAGGACTTCATGGCAGGCAATGGAATTAACCATGTCAGAACGGCGCCGGCCTCAAACGGCCAGGCAGAACGAGCAGTGCTGATAATCAAACAGGGGATGCTCAGAATCCAAGGGGGTTCCCTACAAAGCCGCTTATCACGCCTCCTGTTGGCCTATAGATCCCGACCACACTCGCTCACAGGGGTTCCACCCGCAGAGCTACTAATGAAAAGGACGCTCAAAACCCGATTATCCCTTATACACCCCACCATGAAAGAAATTGTCGAGAGCAGGCGCCAGTCACAATATCACTACCATGACAGGAATGTGAGGGTGCGATGTATTGATGTAAATGACCCTGTTTTTGTCCTCAACTACGCTGCAGGGCCCAAATGGCTCGCAGGCACTGTGGTTGCCAAAGAGGGAAATAGGATTCTGGTAGTTAAACTTACCAATGGACAAATCTGCCGCAAACATGTGGATCAAACTAAAAGGAGGTTCAGCAACCCCATAGAAGAAGCAGAGGAAGAACACGATATAGAGTTCACTCCACCACAGGTGACTGAACACCGGAACCAAAGGGAGGAGAGCCCAGTCACTGTGGGCAGTCCGGACAGGCCTGAGGCACCACAAACAGCAGACACTCAGGCCAGCGCCCAACAACCGGAGCCCCAACTCAGGCGCTCTACAAGGGAGCGTAAACCACCAGAGAGACTGAACCTGTGATCGTAGTAAGACTTTGGGGGGGGAGGTGATGTCATATATTCAATTATCATTAAAACCATGTATAAACTGACCTAAGTTGTACACCGTGAGAACACTGACCACTAGGTGGGAGACACTCCTAACCGGGACCTTCAGGTATAAAAGGGGAAGCTCCACCCACCTTCATCACTTGAGTGCTGAGGAATAAAGGACAGGTCACAGACTGACCTTCTCTCAAGCATGGGCCTCGTGTGCATTTATACTGTGTAGTAAGGACGTATGGGGGATGCAGCTCTGACCTCCCCTTGCTGTCTCTGCAGGTTCACCCCGACACTGGGATCTCCAGCAAGGCGATGAGCATCATGAACTCCTTTGTGAACGACGTGTTTGAGCGGATTGCGGCCGAGGCCTCTCGCCTGACCCAGTACAACAAACGCAGCACCATCACCAGCCGTGAGGTACAGACGGCTGTGCGACTACTGCTGCCCGGGGAGCTGGCCAAGCATGCTGTGTCAGAGGGCACCAAGGCTGTCACCAAGTACACCAGCGCCAAATAGTGAGCGCGGCGATAGAGGCCCCGCCCAGTGTCCCCGCAAACAGCGGGCGCTGCCTGGGGACATGCACCATTCAATAAAGGCTTGTCTTTTACTGCAGCAATATCCCTGTGCTGTGTCTGTATGGGAGGGGGTATAGGAGGGGGACTGGACCAATCTGGAGAATGGGGTCTCCAATTCACCAGTGCCGTTTGAGAATTTGCTCAGTTATGATGACAGAAGTTTGTCTTTAGTGAACTGGGGGAGGGGGTTAATGTCCCTTTTATTTTTCTTCCCCTTTAGGGAAGGATATTTGCTGCCTTGCCCCAGTCTGGGCCTCTGACTCCAGTCCCACACCCATGTACTGGCCCACTCTGTATCTGCTGTGGGTCCTCTGTCATCTCCCTGACCCCTGGGATAGGCCATCCACCCACCATCGGGGCAAGGTTTCTGTGTTGCTGCATTTGCCCAACCAATCCCCATCCCCTTCATGTTCCCTGTGCGATTGTGCCAAGAGTGTCGGCTGAGTCAGGAGGTTGTGGGGTCACATCCCGCTCCAGAGACTTGAGCACAAAACCTAGGCTGACAATCCCAGTGGAGTGCTGCACTGTCTGAGGTGCCGTCTTTCGGATGAGATGTTAAACCCAGGTCTTGTCTGCTCTCGGGTGAATGTAAAATTTGATACTATTTCAAGAGCAGGGGAGTTTTCCCCGGTATCCTGGGGCTAATATTTAATCCTCAGTCAATAGTACAAACAGATGATCTGGTCATATCACATTGCTGTTTGTGGGAGCTTGCTGTACACAAATTGGCTGCTGCGTTTCCCACATTACAACAGTGACTATGCTCAAAGTCCTCCCTTTTCAGAATGGGAGGCAGTGACTAGTGGAGTGCCGCAGGGCTCAGTGCTGGGACCCCAGCTATTTAAAATATACATTAATGATTTGGATGAGGGAATTGAGTGTAATATCTCCAAGTTTGCAGATGACACTAAGCTGGGTGGTGGTGTGAGGTGGATGCTAAGAGGCTGCAGGGTGATTTGGATAGATTAGGTGAGTGGGCAGATGCAGTATAATGTGAGGTGATCCACTTTTGGGGGCAAAAACACGAAGGCAGAATATTATGAGTGGTGACAGATTAGGAAAGGGAGAGGTGCAACGAGACTTGGGTGTCATGGTTCATCAGTCATTGAAGTTGTCATGCAGGTACAGCAGGCGGTGAATAAGGCAAATGGTATGTTGGCCTTCATAGCTCAGGGATTTGAGTATAGGAGCAGGGAGGTCTTACTGCAGTTGTGCAGGGCCTTGGTGAGGTCTCGCCTGGAATATTGTGTTCCGTTTTGGTCTCCTAATCTGAGGAAGGACGTTCTTGCTATTGAGGGAGTGCAGCGAAGGTTCACCAGACTGATTCCCGGGATGGCTGGACTGACATGAGAGACTGGATCAACTGGGCCTTTATACACTGGAGTTCAGAAGGATGAGGGGAGCTCATAGAAACATATGGTTCTGACTGGACAGGTTAGATGCAGGAAGAATGTTCCTGATGTTGAAGTCCAGAACTAGGTCACAGTCTAAGGATAAGGGGTAGGCCATTTAGGACTGATGAGGAAAAACTTCTTCACTGAGTTGTTAACCTGTGGAATTCCCTGCCAGAGAGTTGTTGATGCCATTTCATTGGATATAGAAACAGAGAAAATAGGTGCAGGAGTAGGCCATTCAGCCCTTCGAGCCTGCACCGCCATACAATAAGTTCATGGCTGAACATGAAACTTAAGTACCCCATTCCTGCTTTCTCGCCATACCCCTTGATCCCCTGAGTAGTAAGGACCTCATCTAACTCCCTTTTGAATATATTTAGTGAATTGGCCTCAACTACTTTCTGTGGTAGAGAATTCCACAGGTTCACCACTCTCTGGGTGAAGAAGTTTCTCCTCATCTCGGTCCTAAATGGCTTCCCCCTTATCCTTAGACTGTGACCCCTGGTTCTGGACTTCCCCAACATTGGGAACATTCTTCCTGCATCCAACCTGTCCAAACCCGTCAGAATTTTAAACGTTTCTATGAGGTCCCCTCTCTCTCTTCTGAACTCCAGTGAATACAAGCCCAGTTGATCCAGTCTTTCTTGATAAGTCAGTCCCACCATCCCGGGAATCAGTCTGGTGAACCTTCGCTGCACTCCCTCAATAGCAAGAATGTCCTTCCTCAAAACTGTACACAATATTCCAGGTGTGGCCTCACCAAGGCCCTGTACAACTGTAGCAACACCTCCCTGCCCCTGTACTCAAATTCCCTCGCTATGAAGGCCAACATGCCATTTGCTTTCTTAACCGCCTGCTGTACCTGCATGCCAACCTTCAATGACTGATGTACCATGACACCCAGGTCTCGTTGTACCTCCCCTTTTCCTAATCTGTCACCATTCAGATAATAGTCTGTCTCTGTTTTTACCACCAAAGTGGATAACCTCACATTTATCCACATTATACTTCATCTGCCACACATTTGCCCACTCACCTAACCTATCCAAGTCACTCTGCAGCCTCATAGCATCCTCCTCGCAGCTCACACTGCCACCCAACTTAGTGTCATCTGCAAATTTGGAGATACTACATTTAATCCCCTCGTCTAAATCATCAATGTACAATGTAAACAACTGGGGCCCCAGCACAGAACCCTGCGGTACCCCACTAGTCACTGCCTGCCATTCTGAAAAGTACCCATATACTCCTACTCTTTGCTTCCTGTCTGACAACCAGTTCTCAATCCACGTCAGCACACTACCCCCAATTCCATGTACTTTAACTTTGCACATTAATCTCCTGTGTGGGACCTTGTCGAAAGCCTTCTGAAAGTCCAAATATACCACATCAACTGGTTCTCCCTTGTCCACTTTACTGGAAACATCCTCACAAAATTCCAGAAGATTTGTCAAGCATGATTTCCCTTTCACAAATCCATGCTGACTTGGACCTATCATGTCACCTCTTTCCAAATGCACTGCTATGACATCCTTAATAATTGATTCCATCATTTTACCCACTACTGAGGTCAGGCTGACCGGTCTATAATTCCCTGCTTTCTCTCTCCCTCTTTTTTTTTTTAAAAAAGTGGGGTTACATTGGCTACCCTCCACTCCATAGGAACTGATCCAGAGTCAATCGAATGTTGGAAAATTACTGTCAATGCATCCTCTATTTCCAAGGCCACCTCAAGTACTCTGGGATGCAGTCCATCAGGCCCTGGGGATTTATCGGCCTTCAATCCCATCAATTTCCCCAACACAATTTCCTGACTAATAAAGATTTCCCTCAGTTCCTCCTCCTTACTAGACCCTCTGACCCCTTTTTATATCCGGAAGGTTGTTTGTGTCCTCCTCAGTGAATACCGAACCAAAGTACTTGTTCAATTGGTCTGCCATTTCTTTGTTCCCCGTTATGACTTCCCCTGATTCTGACTGCAGGGGACCTACGTTTGTCTTTACTAACCTTTTTCTCTTTACATACCTAAAGGAACTTTTGCAATCCGCCTTAATGTTTCCTGCAAGCTTCTTCTCGTACTCCATTTTCCCTGCCCTAATCAAACCCTTTGTCCTCCTCTGCTGAGTTCTAAATTTCTCCCAGTCCCCAGGTTCACTGCTATTTCTGGCCAATTTGTATGCCACTTCCTTGGCTTTAATACTATCCCTGATTTCCCTAGATAGCCACGGTTGAGCCACCTTCCCTTTTTTATTTTTACGCCAGACAGGAATGTACAATTGTTGTAATTCATCCATGCGGTCTCTAAATGTCTGCCATTGCCCATCCAGTCAACCCCTTAAGTATCATTTGCCAATCTATCTTAGCCAATTCACGCCTCATCTTCAAAGTTACCCTTCTTTAAGTTCTGGACCATGGTCTCTGAATTAACTGTTTCATTCTCCATCCTAATGCAGAATTCCACCATATTATGGTCACTCTTCCCCAAGGGGCCTCGCACAATGAGATTGTTAATTAATCCTCTCATTACACAACACCCAGTCTAAGATGGCCTCCCCCCTAGTTGGTTCCTTGACATATTGGTCTAGAAAACCATCCCTTATGCACTCCAGGAAATCCTCCTCTACCGTATTGCTTCCAGTTTGGTTAGCCCAATCTGTGCATATTAAAGTCACCCATTATAACTGCTGCACCTTGATTGCATGCACTCCTAATTTCCTGTTTGATGCCCTCCCCAACATCACTACTACTGTTTGGAGGTCTGTACACAACTCCCACTAATGTTTTTTGCCCTTTAGTGTTCTGCAGCTCTACCCATATAATCCAAGCTAATGTCCTTCCTAACTATTGCATTAATCTCCTCTTTAACCAGCAATGCTACCCTACCTCCTTTTCCTTTTATTCTATCCTTCCTGAATGTTGAATACCCCTGGATGTTGAGTTCCCAGCCCTGATCATCCTGGAGCCACGTCTCCGTAATCCCAATCACATCATATTTGTTAACATCTATTTGCACAGTTAATTCATCCACCTTATTGCGGATACTCCTTGCATTAAGACACACAGCCTTCAGGCTTGTTTTTTTTTTTTAAACACCCTTTGTCCTTTTAGAATTTTGCTTTCAGTGGCCCTTTTTTTTCTTTATATTCAAGAGGGAGTTAGTTACGGCTAAAGGGGTATGGGGAGAAAGCAGGAAAGGGGTACTGAGGAAATGATCAGCCATGATCCTATCGAATGGTGATGCAGGCTCGAATGGCCTACTCCTGTACCTATTTTCTCATGTTTCTATTGACTGTAAAGCACTTTTGAGCTGTCCGGTGGTCATGAAAGGTGCTATAGAAATGCAATTCTTTTCTTGGCTGTGTGTGTGAATGTGTTCAAGCTACCCCCCCCCACCCCCGCTACTTTATGCACACTGGGGGAGTGCAGCTTTGTTGTGGTCTCTCCTAATGCAGTGATGGAGCCCTAGCCACCTGTTCAAAGTGGATGTTAACGATTCTTGGGACTTCTGTTAATTGGCCATTTGCTCTGCTATTACTGGGATCTTGCTGTGTCCAAATCGGCTGCTACAGTTCCCTAATACATGACATTTTAAAAGTAATGAATTGGGCCATTGGTGGAGGGGGCTGGTCTTGATGCTGGCAAAGATTATGGTGTTAGGAGCTCCGCCTGGGGGAAATGGAAAGCTGAGGTAGCGAAGGGTTCAGCTCAAACGGGAGACTAGGGGACTGGGGCTTTCCCAAGTTTTATCTGGAGAATTCCCGCTCCTCCCAGCCTGGACGCCCTCAGTGGAGAGCAAGGAAAAAAAGACCTGGAATTATTTAGCACATTTCATGACCACCGGATTTAAATTCGATTAGTTGAGGGGGCTTGACTATAATTGACTTTTCATTGCTCTCTGAAATGGACCTTCTCGAGGGTGATTAAGGATGGGCAATAAATGCCAACCTTGCCAGCGATTCCCACATCCTGAGAATGATTTAAAAAAAAAAAAAAAAAAAATTGTGCTGGAGCTCCGCGAGTTTATGGTTAATCTCCACGATAGTGCAAGCAAAAATAAAACGGGAGAAAAATCCCAGCGAGCCTCCACGGCAGGAGTTCCCAGGGCAGTGTCCTAGGCCCAACCATCTTCAGTTGCTTCATCAATGACCTTCCCTCCATCATAAGGTCAGAAGTGGGGATGTTCTCTGATGACTGCACAGTGTTCAGTGCCATTCGCAACTCCTCAGATAATGGAGCAGTCCGTGCCCACATGCAGCAAGACCTGGACAACATTCAGGCTTGGGCTGATAAGTGGCAAGTAACATTCACACCACACAAGTGTCAGGCAATGACCATCACCAACAAGCGAGAGTCTAACCACTGCCCCTTGACATTTTACAGCGTTACCATCACCTAATCATTGAACAGTTACAGCACAGAAGGCCGTTCGGCCTGTCGCGTCCATGCTGACTCTGCTAGTCCCACTCCCCCTGCCCTTTCCCCGGAGCAAATGTTGTTCCTTCAGGAACTTATCCAACTCCTTTTTTTGAAAGCCACGATTGAGTCTGCCTCCGCCTCCCTCTCAGGCAGCACATTCCAGATCCTAACCACTCGCTGCGTAAACACATTTTCCCTCATGTCGCCTTTGGTTCTTCTGCCAATCGCCTTAAATCTGTGTCCTCTGGTTCCCGACCCTTCCACCAATGGGAACAGTTTCTCTCCATCTACTCTGTCCCGATCCCTCATGGTTTTAAACACCTCGATTAAATCTTCTCTCAACCTCTTCTGTTCCAAGGAGAACAACCCTAGCTTCTCCAGTCTATCCCCGTCACTGAAATCCCTCATCCCTGGAATCATTCTCGGAAATCTCCCTCCACATCCTCTCGAAGGCCTTCACATCCTTCCTAAAGTGCGGTGCCCAGAATTGGACACAATACTCCAGTTGAGGCTGAACCAGTGTTTTATACAGGTTCATCATAACTTCCTTGCTTTTGAACTCTGTGCCTCTATTTATAAAATCCAGGATCCCGTAAGCCTTTTTAACCGCTTTCTCAATCTGCCCTGTCGTCTTCAACGATTTGTGCCCGTCATGTATCTCTCATTACTGTATATAACTATCTTACCATGCTATACATGACTGTAACTGGATAGGACCTGTAACAATAAGCATACCTTACCACCAGGGGTGCACTTGCAGGAGACACTCCATACCTGTCCCACTGAGGTATATAAAGGGAGGTCTCAGGCAAGTGCAGCACTGGAATTAAAGGTGCAGGTCCTGAGTGACCCTGACTTCAGCATGTGTCTCGTGTAAGTCAGTACATTAGAGTCAGGACTTAACAGTGCCCATATACCCCCAGTCTCTCGAGAAATCCCCCCCCACCATGAACATCCTGGGGGTCACCATTGACCAGAAACTTAACTGGACCAGCCACATAAATACTGTGGCTACAAGAGCAGGTCAGAGGCTGGGTATTCTGTGGTGAGTGTCTCACCTCCTGACTCCCCAAAGCCTTTCCACCATCTACAAGGCACAAGTCAGGAGTGTGATGGAACACTCTCCACTTGCCTGGATGGTGCAGCTCCAACAACACTCGAGAAGCTCGACACCATCCAGGACAAAGCAGCCGCTTGATCCACACCCCATCCCCCACCTCCAACACTCACTCCCTCCACCACCTCCAACACTCACTCCCTCCACCACCTCCAACACTCACTCCCTCCACCACCTCCAACACTCACTCCCTCCACCACCTCCAACACTCACTCCCTCCACCACCTCCAACACTCACTCCCTCCACCACCTCCAACACTCACTCCCTCCACCACCTCCAACACTCACTCCCTCCACCACCTCCAACACTCACTCCCTCCACCACCTCCAACACTCACTCCCTCCACCACCTCCAACACTCACTCCCTCCACCACCTCCAACACTCACTCCCTCCACCACCTCCAACACTCACTCCCTCCACCACCTCCAACACTCACTCCCTCCACCACCTCCAACACTCACTCCCTCCACCACCTCCAACACTCACTCCCTCCACCACCGGCGCCCCCTGGCTGCAGTGTGCACCGTCTACAAGATGCACTGCAGCAACTCGCCAAGGCTTCTTCGGCAGCACCTCCCAAACCCACGACCTCTACCACCTAGAGGGACAAGGACAGCAGGCACATGGGAACACCACCACCTCCACGTTCCCCTCCCAGTCACACACCATCCTGACTGGGAAATATATCGGCCGTTCCTTCATCGTCGCTGGGTCACAATCCTGGAACTCCCTCCCTAACAGCACTGTGGGAGCACCTTCACCACACGGACTGCAGCGGTTCAAGAAGGCGGCTCACCACCACCTTCTCGAGGGGCAATTAGGGATGGCCAATAAATGCCGGCCTGGCCAGTGACTCCCACATCCCAGGAGTGAATTTAAAAAAAAAAAAAAAAAAAAAAAAAAGAAATGAGAGCTGTTTGTGGTTTACTAATTATAAGAATAATGGGGAGGGGAAGGACTATTTGACTGGGTGAGAAAGCACCAGGTATATGTCCAGGCGGAGCTGGTGTCCCGGGGTGGGCCCTTTGTTAAATAGATCTGGGCCTGACGGTTAATTTAACCAGAAGCAAGCGTGGGCAGTGGGGCGGGGGAGGATTCGCGGTCAGGAGGGGCTGTAAACGGTAACCAGATTTTCATCCTTTCACGTGTGGCTTGGGAAGGAGCAGGAGACTCCCCTGCTCTCGGAGATCGAGACATGGAGTTGAGGTCGATGAGCAGCCGTGATCTCAGCGAATGGCGGAGCAGGCTCGAGGGGCCGAATGGCCGACTCCTGCTCCTAATTCTTGTGTTCTTCTCTGGGCCCACCAGGGAGGTTTAACCCCCACCCCCCCTCCCCGCCAGGCATCCGTCCCGTTCTGACTGACCGCGAGGCCCTCACTTGTCTCAGCATGGGGAGCCATTGCCTCCCGATGGCAGACTGTAGGAGAGGCCCAGGAGTTGAACTCGGGCCTTTAGACTTGCCATTCAGCCATTTATCCTCCTTCTATCCTCACTGAGAGTCTGTCCCTCAGCCCCATTCCCTTTCCCCATTCAGCCCCTCACCCCCTGTGCTTGACCACACAGGAACAGGAGGAGGCCATTCGGCCCCTCGAGCCAATCAGTGAGATCGTGGCTGATCTGTGACCTAACCCCATCTACCCATCTTGGTTCCATAACCCTGAATACCCTGAACCAACAAAATTCATCAGGCTCCGTGCTGAAACCTTCAATTAACCGCCCCCGCCCCGACATCATTAACAACGGTTTGGGGGAAGAGAGTTCCAGATGCCCACCGCCCGCTGTGTGAAGACGTGCTTCGTGACATCTCCCCTGAACGGCCGGGCTCTGATTGTAAGATTCTGGACCCCCCCCCCCCCCCAAATCAGTGGAAAGCCAGGAAATTATGATGAACCTGTTTAAAACATTGGTTCAGCCCCAGCTGGAGTATTGTGTCCAATTCTGGGCTCCACACTTTAGGAAGGATGTGAAGGCCTGGGAGAGGGAGCAGAGGAGATTTACGAGAATGGTTCCAGGGATGAGGGACTTCAGTTCCGTGGATAGACTGGAGAAGCTGGGGTTGTTCTCCTTGGAGCAGAGAAGGTTGAGAGGAGATTTGATCGAGGTGTTCACAATCATGAGGGGTCTGGACAGAGTAGATAGAGAGAAACTGTTCCCATTGGTGGAAGGATCGAGAACCAGAGGACACAGATTTAAGGCGATTGACAGAAGAACCAAAGGCGATGTAAGAATAAACGTTTTTACACAGCGAGCGGTCAGGATCTGGAATGCACGGCCTGAGAGGGTGCTGGAGGCAGACTCAATCGTGGCTTTCAAAAGGGAGTTGGATAAGTACCTGAAGGAAAAATATTTGCCGGTCTCCGGGGAAAGGACGGGGGAGTGGGACTGGCTGAGGGGCTCTGGCAGAGAGCCGGCACAGGCTCGATGGGCCGAATGGCCGCCTCCTGTGGTGTAACCGTTCTACCATTCTAGCAAAGAGCAGGGGAAAGGGGCTGAAAGGGGAGCTCGTTCAGGGAGACACGATGGGCAGAATGGCCTCCTTGTGTATTGTTGAGAATGGTGGGGTCGGGTGACTGAGGGTCTTGTGGTTCCTGCCCCCGAGCTACCCTGATCCTCGCCCCCCCCCCCCCCCCCAAACTGCCTCCTCCTTTAATTCACGATAAAACTCAATGCACAAACCAAGGGACTGTGCTGGGGAGCAGATTGTCTCTGGAGCACGGACAGCGGGGCCCTGAGCCTTTGCGTTTGGAGACTGACCAGCCCGAGGTTCTCCAGCAGCAAGGAGGGTGCTCACCCATCACCCGCCACCAGGGGGCAGTGCCTGCCCAGGTCATTGACCAGGAACTTTCATCGGGACAAGTTCAGGGAGCGACTTCTCCCATACTGGGGGTGAGTTGGTTCTCGAGTCCGATTTCACATCCAAAACTCGGCAGCCCCCGTGTCCTAACTCACACCGAGTCCCGCTCACCCATCACCCCCTGTGCTCGCTGACCCGTGTCCTAACTCTCACCGAGTCCCGCTCACCCATCACCCCCTGTGCTCACTGCCCCGTGTCCTAACTCGCACCGAGTCCCGCTCACCCATCACCCCCTGTGCCCCGTGTCCTAACTCACACCCAGTCCCACTCACCCATCACCCCCTGTGCTCACTGACCCCGTGTCCTAACTCACACCCAGTCCCGTTCACCCATCACCCCCTGTGCTCGCTGACCTACATTGGCTCCCGGTTCAGCAACGCCTCGATTTCAAAATTCTCATCCTTGTTTACACATCCCTCCATGGCCCTTGCCCCTCCCTATCTCTGTAACCTCCTCCGGCCCCACAACCCCCGAGATGTCTGCGCTCCTCTAATTCTGCCCTTCTGACCATCCCTGATTATAATCGCTCCACCATCGGTGGCCGTGCCTTCTGTTGCCTGGGCCCCAAGCTCTGGAACTCCCTCCCTAAACCTCTCCGCCTCTCTACCTCTCTTTCCTCCTTCAAGTCGCTCCTTAAAACCTCCCTGTCACCTGCCCTAATTTCTCCTTCTGCGGCTCGGTGTCAAATTTTTATCAGATAATGCTCCTGTGAAGCACCTTGGGATGTTTCACTGCATTAAAGGCGCTATATAAATACAAGTTGTTGTTGTTGTCGAGGTACCTGACACGGGCCTTAAACCCCCTCATTTACATACGGAAGGGCATAACTCCTGCCTGGGGAGCCTGGCCCTAAATTAGTCAGCGATTGAGCAGAGACCTGTTCTGCTCGGGATTGTTCTACCTAACCAGTGCTCTCTGCCAGAGGGCAATTTAACACAACCCTCGCCCCCCACCCCCTCCCCCTGGCCCCCGGGGGGGGTCCTCGGGACCTCCAGCAATGAAAGATTCCTCTCCCAGTTGCTGCTGGGGCAGAACCCGGGGAACGATCAGTCCGACAATTCAGTAAACAATGTCTCATGTCTTTCAACAATTCTGTTTATTTAATCTGGAAAATATTGAAGGTGGGGGAGAAATGGCTGTTTGAGTGGTGGGGGGGGGGGGGGTCAGGTGACGGAACCTCGGGAATACCGACAAACCCAGTTGGCCACCCTGGGGTACGGCACTTCGGCTGGGGGAGGTGAAGAGATCGCAAAGTTTCTGTTTAAAGAATGGACTCGAGTTGAATATTTTGTGGATTTTATGGGATCACCCTGTGCAGATATGTGGAAAAAGCTAGTTTTGTCAAAACTCCAGAGACCGCATGGCAAAGGAACTGTCGGACATCCAGAACGGGTTCGCCACCAGTCACAGCTGAAGGAAG